>NC_073707.1:33758442-34058442 GCF_023634085.1 Falco cherrug
GTAGTTAGCTCAAGAAGTGGTTCAGAAGCCACCATAGTAACTATGGCATCACTCTAGCATGTACAGAGTGGTCTAAAGAATAGGAAAAACACTATTTTCATTTTGTCTTTTTCCAATTTTTGGGGCTTCCCCTCACCTCCCTGCCAACTGTAATAAAGGACATCCTGGTAGCCTCTCTGATGAGGCTAGCTCTCCCCTGACTTAGATGTCAAAACCAAACTCTTCCCTCCTCTGCAACCTTAACCTACTGCAGGAATTTGTCAGTAAGTGCATAAGCCTGAGCAACAGATGTGAATTTATGTCCAGATACATCATGGAAAAAAAAAGCCAGAAAACCTCACTGTGAAAAAACCCTGACTAAATAATTTACTTCAGAACAGGACAGGACAGGCCTCATCATACACACAATCAGATGGTAGTTTGTATGGAAAACTAAGGTGGCTATCTGGAAGGGAGAAAGTAACTGAGCTTGCATGTAACCATAAAGAAAAAACCCCATAGGTTTCCATTTCCAATATTATTTATGTGTAAATGCACACGTTCACCACTCACCATGCTGTGCCTGCACAGTGGAAAAAAAAGACAATTAGTACTGCCAGTCATGTGCTTACCTATATATAGGTTGAGGAAGGTAGTTCTCCCCTTCAATTCGGATGTCTGGGTACCGCTGGCTAATAACCCGCATGTACTCCTCAAACACCCGCCTGTAGCCTCAGGAGACACTGAACACAGACAGGGATTGTCATTGAAACTGGAGTGCTACATTTTAAAGTAGCTGCCGAACTGGCAACACCGCTACTCACACTGTTCACAATCCATAGTTTAACGCAAAACCAAAATTCTTCATGCCAAAGAAGAATGCCGATCTGCGGCGCGGTTACACGTCAAAAGCCCCGAGAGCCGACGGGTCACCCGGCTGGACGGACCGTCTGCACGTACCAGCGCAGAGGCAACGCTGTGGTGGAGCCCACCGAGCAAGGCGCAGCTTGCTTCCCCCCCGTAAAAATTAAGTTAGGAAGCCAGCCTGCCTACCACCTCGCTCCGCGGCCAAAAAAAGTTCTCCAGAACGCCCTTTTAATTCCCCCCTAGTCCAACGCAGCCCTTCGCGGGACAGCCCACGGATGGGCTCCCGCCGCTCCCCGCCATTTCCGTACTTGGCCGCCGTTAATCGGGATGAACGTCACGGAGCCGCCCCTCGGCCAGCTGCTCTGCAGGAGCTGGAGTAAAAATTACCTGGCTTCGTCCCGCCACATTAGGTACCGAAGTACCCTGCAGCGAGCGGCCTTCCGCGTGGCAGGCCCAGGGGGCCGCCCCCCCCCGGGCACCCTCTGCCCGCCGCAGCCAAAGCGCCCCAAGGTGCTGCCCCCCGCACGCCAGTGGCACTGCTGCAGCCGCCTGCTCCCCGGCCCCACTCCCAGCAGCCGGCACCACCACTCTCGGAAGGACTTCAAGGCCCCCGATCCCGCTGCCCGCGGTCACTAAACCCATTTTTAAAGCCTCAGCCCCCCCCGCCGCTCCCGGCGCACCCGCAGCCGGGACACCGCCACACCTTGCACCCGCAGGGCCCGAGGCTCACGCTCGGCCGCGGGCCGCCATTTTCCCGGAGTCATCGCCCAGCAAGGCCGTCCGCCAGCCCCGCTGCCCCCGCAGCCCGGCCCGCTCAGCCGCGCCGGCCTCGCACGCCTCACAGGCCCCGGGGCCGGGATGCCCCGGCCGCTCGCCCAAGGCGCTCCCCCCGGCCGCACCCCCGGGGCCGCCGCACGCCCGCCGCGGCGGGGAGGGGCGAGCGCGGGCGTAGCGGGGCCGGCCGGGACGACGCGGGGAGGACGAGGAGGGAAAGGGATGCGTAGGCCCGGGCCCGGCCGGCGCCGCCATCTTGCCGGGCGGCCCTCACCAGATCTGGAACTTGAGCAGCGGCCCGGTAGCGTAGGCCATGCGCAGCTTCTTGGCGGGCAGGCCGCCCTGCTCCGCCGAGCCGCCACCCGGGCCCGCCGCCAGCGCCAGCAGCAGCAGCAGCAACAGCAGCCGCCGCCCCGCCGCCCGCATCTCGCCGCCGCCGCGGGAGCGCGCGAGCCACCGCACCAAGGGCACGCGAGCGCCAGGCCCCGCCCCAGGCGCGCCGGAAGAGCCCGGCCTCCCGCGGGCGAGAGTGGGCGGGCGGGGGAGGCGGTGCCGCCACCGGGCTCCAGAGAGCCCCGCCAGGGACAGGGCGGGCAGCAGGCGCCGTGACAACCCCACTGAAGGCACAGGGAGCCCAGGCGCGGTGACGGTCCCACCGAGGGCAGGCGGCACCCCGGGGAATGCCACCAAGGACAGGGGGGCAGCAGCCACCTGACGGCGCCGCCGAGGACGGATTTAAGCGCAGGAAGCCACGGAGCAAGCTGCCCCCGGCCCGCCGCCTTCGCCGGGCCGCGGTGCGGGGGCCCCCGCGTGCTCGGCTCTCGGCTTTTAACGCTCACAGAGAAAGTGACCAGGCAAGAGGAAGGGGGAAGTTAGAACTGGAAGGAAGGAAAATAAAAATCACACAGGAACAAATACTTGCAAGGCTGACCACAGCAGCTGCAGCACCTGAAGCTTCATTTATCCTTAGCAGTGAATTATTTTTGATGGTGGTGGCATGGTCTCGTTCTTTTAAACACTCTGCCCTTGAAACAGAAGAACAAGAGTACTTTTTATTATCAAATGCTCTTTATTTTTATCTACATCCCATTATTGCATAAAGATCACATCTTTTTAAATATAATAAAGCTATCAAATAGGTAAACCTCATCACCCTCCCTCACACTCAAACAAGGAAAAGGTAAACCAACAGGCTGCTTCTGGGCGTTGGGGTTTTTTTTGTTGGATTTTTTTTTTTTGGGGGGGGGGGGGGGGGGGCGGAGGGCAACATGCTTTAAGAACATAAGCACATTTCTAGTTTGAACAGCAGCAGCAGCACCAGCTGATGTGATACTCGTTACTTGTTTAGTTTCACAAGTGCACAGACCTTTAGGAAAGCTTTGTAAAAGGCAAGTATGCAGCATATATCCTCAGTCATTTGCTGAAACATTTTATTGTGTTCAAGTTAATACAAATTATATTTTTCATTAACTTTGTGCTAACACCACACCAGATTTCCAATGTTTTAAAGACCCAGCTCTAGGTCTTCCAGTTCCTGAAGGAGAGCAGTTTCTTTCTGAATCTTCTCCAACTAGAACAAAAAAACAAACAAAACCAAACACAAAATGTCACAGATGTAGCTTATTATAAAATAAAACTTGAATAAACTCCATACATCTGGAACAGTACCTGATTCTTCTCTAGCTGTTTGCCCGCAGCTGCCTGTTCTTTCAGCTGCTCAATTGCCTTTAGTTTCTGGAAAAAAACGAACACACACACATACCATACTAAAGACAAAAATATTGGTGAACCAAGTAGAAAAGAAAGAGTCTTAGAAGTTCCTGCACTTGCAATTGCCTGATTTACCAGGAGGCAGGTCTCAATATGGAAGGCACATTTCATTCAAGCATCTTCAAGATGCTCAGTCCAGAATTTTTCACCAATGAAAGACATTTCCTTCAAGAACAAAACCTAGAGAACAGAAGCACTTAGGCTCTGAAACATAAACATCACGCATTATCTCACTGAAGGGCTACATCCAAATTCAGAAATGACTCTTCCACTATCACTATCCCTCTTCACCACACATTTTCCTCAGAAAGCTTGGACTATTAATCCAAACAGAGACCACAAAAAGCAGGAGGCAGCCAAGAGAAAAATAGAAGTCTTGACGGATTACACAGAAATGGGATTCTCTAGCCTTAACCAAAAAAGTTCCATTCTGAAATTACTTAATCCAAGATTGGCTGTCAACATCACAATCATACCATTTAGAAGTTAGGGAAGAAATCAAAACCACAGAGCATGGTTCCCTTCTCAGATCCAAGATCCAATAAACAAGCAGCCCACACAGCTGCCTCCTAAGCACAAACACCATTAAGCCATACCCATTCCTTAACTGCGACAACTGGGTGCACATGCAACAGCGTTCATAAAAGGAGACTGGAATATTCCCCCATGCACTCATCAGGGGCTTCCACACCGCAACCTCCAAGAAGATCTTTAGGAGTCCTGGCAAGTGATGACCTCTAGTGTTTTACAAGATTTAAACCAACTTCCTTTTCCAAATTCAGGAAATTACCATCTGTGTAAATTCTCTCCTACTGAGCTCAAGTCACCTTACAATCAGACTAGATCTTACAGACCCATCTCTTAAGAGAAATCTGCTCTTTGTTAGAAAAAAAAACCCAACCCTCACCTTTTTTAAGTTCTTTATCTTCTTGTCAACTTCAGGATCTCCTGATGTAACGGCAGGCACAGCACTCCGTGGTGCATTCTGCGATGCTGAGGATTGTGTACATTCCTGGTTCACATCAGCTTTGGCCTCCTGTAGACAAATAAAAAAACCACATTATCTAGAACACACCTTTAATTATAAAGGGACTGAAAAATGTCTTTAGTGATTTTAAGGGACCCATTTAATATTACTTCCTTTAGTTTGCTGGTATACTCCAAAAATCGTAAAATGACTTGCTTTGATGTATTGCATCACCTATATATATGCTTTCCACAAAAGAAGGGTTATCTGTAACAACTCACATGCTGTTTCTTGTTTAATTTCTACTTCCTCAAGACACCAACCATACACAGCACAGGGAAATATCAGTAAGAACAACATGACAAATACATATACAAATGTTTTATAAAGCAGACTGGTGGGTCATTGCCTCTGAAGCAAAAGAAAGGGCTCAAAACCAGCGTAAGAAATTAAAAAAATATATTATTTAAAGAAATTATTACTTTAGAAGTTCAAAGAAATTAGAAGACTAACACTAAAAGCTGATTTTTCTCTATCTAACCAAAGAACAGCAAGCAAAGAGGTGTCACAGAACAGGCTGTCTTTGGTCTGCCCTAATAATGTGCCTCAGCCCTGACCTGCTGGGGGAACAATGAAGCAGAAGCAAGTCCATTCTTTTCTCTCATCTAACACTGAAAAAAACCATGCAAGTTGTCCGAAGGTGAAAAGCTAGAATCACTTAGTCTTAACATTGATTTCTGCTAATGTTCACAGCAACTAACCAAAGCTGTTATTTTTAAGTCATCCTTTTGTACCTGCTTTAAAAAGTCTACCAGCCTGCTCCACAACTTGGCACGTGCAAGATACGTAGAGGGCTCTTGGTGCAACTAATGGTTGCTGCTCGGCAACTGAGCTGCACCATTTGTCAAAACTGATTAACATTATCCCTGAAAGAACTACTTTTGCAGTACCTGTTTCGCAGCTTTTTTTGCTTCATGTTTCCTTTGATTTTTGAGAGCTGTTTTAGAGAGTGGCTTATCACCGCTTCCCAACTGTGGTTTCATATTCTGAGGTGGCTCATCCTCATGCTGCAGGATATGCAAAATTAACAGTTAGGAAGCCTGTATTCCATGTTGGCAAGCATGTTGCTACAAAAAGCCTGAGTGAACCCCCAAACCTACTTAAGACAGGACCATGTGCAAAGATGAACCATAAAGGAAGAGGAAGGAAAAACAGAGACAGGGACACAGACACACAGGGACACAGACACACAGGGACACAGACACACAGGGACACAGACACACAGGGACACAGACACACAGGGACACAGACACACAGGGACACAGACACACAGGGACACAGACACACAGGGACACAGACACACAGGGACACAGACACACAGGGACACAGACACACAGGGACACAGACACACAGGGACACAGACACACAGGGACACAGACACACAGGGACACAGACACACAGGGACACAGACACACAGGGACACAGACACACAGGGACACAGACACACAGGGACACAGACACACAGGGACACAGACACACAGGGACACAGACACACAGGGACACAGACACACAGGGACACAGACACACAGGGACACAGACACACAGGGACACAGACACACAGGGACACAGACACACAGGGACACAGACACACAGGGACACAGACACACAGGGACACAGACACACAGGGACACAGACACACAGGGACACAGACACACAGGGACACAGACACACAGGGACACAGACACACAGGGACACAGACACACAGGGACACAGACACACAGGGACACAGACACACAGGGACACAGACACACAGGGACACAGACACACAGGGACACAGACACACAGGGACACAGACACACAGGGACACAGACACACAGGGACACAGACACACAGGGACACAGACACACAGGGACACAGACACACAGGGACACAGACACACAGGGACACAGACACACAGGGACACAGACACACAGGGACACAGACACACAGGGACACAGACACACAGGGACACAGACACACAGGGACACAGACACACAGGGACACAGACACACAGGGACACAGACACACAGGGACACAGACACACAGGGACACAGACACACAGGGACACAGACACACAGGGACACAGACACACAGGGACACAGACACACAGGGACACAGACACACAGGGACACAGACACACAGGGACACAGACACACAGGGACACAGACACACAGGGACACAGACACACAGGGACACAGACACACAGGGACACAGACACACAGGGACACAGACACACAGGGACACAGACACACAGGGACACAGACACACAGGGACACAGACACACAGGGACACAGACACACAGGGACACAGACACACAGGGACACAGACACACAGGGACACAGACACACAGGGACACAGACACACAGGGACACAGACACACAGGGACACAGACACACAGGGACACAGACACACAGGGACACAGACACACAGGGACACAGACACACAGGGACACAGACACACAGGGACACAGACACACAGGGACACAGACACACAGGGACACAGACACACAGGGACACAGACACACAGGGACACAGACACACAGGGACACAGACACACAGGGACACAGACACACAGGGACACAGACACACAGGGACACAGACACACAGGGACACAGACACACAGGGACACAGACACACAGGGACACAGACACACAGGGACACAGACACACAGGGACACAGACACACAGGGACACAGACACACAGGGACACAGACACACAGGGACACAGACACACAGGGACACAGACACACAGGGACACAGACACACAGGGACACAGACACACAGGGACACAGACACACAGGGACACAGACACACAGGGACACAGACAGAAAAGAAAAGAAAAAACAAGTATGTACCCTTTGTCTTTCAAGTAGCAGAAGACAGCGCGAAAAGGGTTTCAAACTCATCCATTGTCAAGTTTGGATGGCACTATGCTATATGCCCCAAAGATTTGTTGGATTTCTGATAAAATAACAAAATCAGCATGTTTTCTATCTCAGGGGGGAATAAACCAGCACAAAATGAACGAAGCTTGGCATTTT
Organism: Falco cherrug; assembly: GCF_023634085.1. Lineage (NCBI taxonomy): Eukaryota > Metazoa > Chordata > Aves > Falconiformes > Falconidae > Falco > Falco cherrug. Next base: position 33,765,878 of record NC_073707.1, read on the forward strand.
GCTTTTGTCAACAACTTTTTAACTCAGACTCCTAGTGACAAGAAAGGAAAAATGGGTTGCTGGGTGGAGAGATGGGGTGGGGTCTCTTGGGGGTGAAAACTGGGGGGGCTTAGTCTTTTGTTTCTTTAAGGGAACCCTTAAATGAGGAGCTGCGTTGTTTTAATGCATATGACAAGATTTCTTGCCCATGTAAGTAAACGGAATTATTTTATTTAAAGCATCTTTTTCTCTACTACCTCTACTCATTGATCATTTGCAAAATCAGACATTAGCATTCTTAACAGATTCCTCACCAGTCGAGCACCAGTCGTTCCTTCAAAAGCACAAGGCTCAAAATCAAAAGTTCTCTAAGCCTTAAACATCAAGGGTGCAATTGTTAAATATGATTAGTTGCTACTCGGCCTACTTTGAAAACTTGCAGAGAAGAAATTAATTAGACAAGTAGGTCCTTCAACAGTAACCTGTTCAAACTGCAGCTGACTTGCTGACAATCAAACCTCTTTCTAGCAAGTAAATTTAAAAAAAAAAAAAAACCACCAACCTGTTGGGAGGGCAGTCAACCACCCATATAGCTGGGTTTAGACTGGTAAGTCAGGTCACCCAAACCAGAGGGTTCTATCTTAACTAGAGTACCCAATTTCACCATAAACCAAATTTGCAGTTTATTATTCCAGTGCATGTTGCAGAGAGTTTTTTTTAAATGTGCAAACGACTTTGTCAAAGGATAGTATTTGGACCAAAGAAATTTTAGTTTTCTATCATACATCCTTGCAAACAGTGAGCAAAGCACCGAACAGGATTATCAAGAAAACTTTTCAAAAACCCCCACAATACTACTGCCAGTCTGATGACTCTTCTAATGTCCCTCATTAAAAATATACATGTATTTGAGACCGAACTTCAAAGACGGGCAAAGCGATGAAGTAGAACAACTTAGTTCATGTATGAAACTGTCAACTTACGAGCTTGGAACTTGTTACAGGTTTGTCTCTCAGGGCTGGAGGTCTGTATGCTTGGGCAGGCTTTGGCTCAGCACTGGGCAATTCACTTGGAACTGCCTGGTATTTTACTGCTTTCGCAGGGAACACTCCATCCAAGAAGGGCTGCCAGGAAACTTGCCACATTTCTTCTTTTGATGGAACTTCATAGTTGTGTAACAGAGAGCCAGTGTAGTGCCATATCTTGTAACCATTACTGACTCGTAGCCTTGGAGCACATGTAGCTGTTACAATGTGCTCCCCGTCAGGACACCAAGCAAAGTATGTGGAATCCGAGGCTACCGGTTTGGAAATGAGTTTGTAGTTTTTAACGTCCCACACTTCCATCTGTCCCCTGAGATTTCCAAATCCTGCTAGCACTAGGATGTGTCCGTGGGGGCTGTAGTAGGCAGCATTGCGAGGACCGGTTCCAAAATCAAACACAGGGTCACATTTCAGATTAAAAACTGTTGCTTTGGCAGGCATAAAACCATACACAGCACAGAACTCAACAGAATTGGGGTTCCAAACAACATCATAAATAGGACCATTTTTTGCTAAAGGAAAAGGAAAATACACAGCTATTGTTAGGAGCTTGGATCTTTTCAGTGCAAGCAAAAATAAAATTAATAGTGATAACTTCATGCTTTTCTAAAATGCTGTCATCTAATTACTGACTAAAATTAATTCTGGTAACAATAGAGGTAGAAACAGCAATTTATCTTCTGATACTTTTAGTTAAGGTTTGCAACAATAACTGCAGCCATTTCAAATTACCTCTGTAGGGTCAGCATCCGCACTTTTAACAGTAAGTGTATTTTTTCCACATAAAACAATTCCTTTCCCCCCCACACCCTGCTTGTTATTCAGGTATGATCTCTCAGGACATTCTCAAACTGTCCTACTGGAAGCCTGCAAAACCAGGAGTTTTATACCAGCTGGACACTAATTCCTCTTCTTTTAATCTAAGAAATATTGCATAGCTCAGCTTTGTAGAGCTAAGAAATACTGATCTAAACTATCTTTGGACCATGCTCATGCACGGTATTTTATAAGACAGATTTTAAAGTGAGACAGCACACAAATTATTTTAGACATAATGATTAGAACTTGTCAAAAGCTATTCTGTGGGTCAGAACATTAGAAGATACTGAAGAATTAGTGATGAAACTCATGTAAAATATACAGGGGTAAATAAAACCGCAGGTCACTATAACTTTTCATAATCTGGTTTTCTTTACCTGTATTTCAGAAAAATGACAAGTGCATTACTGACAATTCTTAAATCCAGATGTTGACCCAAAACAACAAACTGTTTTAAGTAATTCATTCCTGTTAGGCTAAAGCCTCAGTATCTTCAGAAACTAAGCTGTATGATCACACTGTCTGTTTTTCCCTTTAAAACTTTTTAGAGGACATTAACCAAACACCACTGCAGAGACAGAGAGGTCTGATGGAAAATTACGTTTCTGCACATTTCACAACAGCGGGCAGCTGGAGAGATGAAGGCAGCTTTATACAGGCTTCAACAGCAAAGGCAAAGTCTGCAGCATGAGCATGGGTTAGTCAAAAGCAAAAAACCCTCTACGAACACTAACATGAAAAAAAGGCTTCAAAACTGGACCTCAAAAGTAACCAGAAGACACAAATTTACAGGAAATGAGGCCCCACTCACTCCAAGTGCTGACCACTTGCTTTTGTTGGAAAAATTTTACAAAACAGATGTCAGCTTGTTTTTTTCCTTGAAAAGGAATAGCTAAATTGAACAAAAAATATTTATAAACCTACTGTTAAATAAAGATGCATTGGAAATAACTTCAAAGGGCGAAAGAGTTTTTAATAAGCATGTAATTAAAAAACTAGTGTTCTCAATCCCAGAAACTGCTCCCAGAGATTCTAGATATCGAGTTATAATCCTGATTATTTCTCCCCAGTGAAGTTAACAACAAAGGGAAATGGGGCACAGTACTTGCTACCACAAGGTTTGCTACAGAAGGCAAACTGGAGGTGTTCTCCCAGTCAGCAAGAAAATATATTCATGATCTCTCTACAGTCACTTAGGCATATATACTGCACACCACCCCTGGTGTTTTGAAATATTTACAAGCCAGCCTCTCTACAACCCCAAACAAGACAAATGTTTAACAAACAGCTTAAGACAATGAAAAAATACCACCATAGGGGAAATTAACGAATGGACTTCCAATTCAAACAAAACACTGAAGTTAAGCACACCCACTTGCTTCCCTCCAACACGTGTTTTTTGAGTCTTGGAACATTTCCCATTTTACAATGCAAACTTCTATTTTCCAATATACTTCAAAAAATTGTGCTCTCTTTGCTCCGGTTCCTTTAGTAACGGTATCATTTGCATGTCTATAAGTGCAGGTAGGATGATTCTGTTTAGTAACATACCTTCCCGCCCATTTTGGATTCTCAGACATTAAGTTGGCTCCACTGTCCAGGTATTTCCTCAGTAAACTTGCACAGTTCCCTTCTTGTGCACGTTAACACCCTCCCAAGCAAATTATTTGTATATATTAACTGAAAGTGGGTTCGCTTTGCCACTGACATCAAGACAAGTATACCAAAGACAGCAAGATAATTCAGCTATGAAGAAAAAAAACCAAATCAACAAAACCCACCTTACTCCAAAGTAAAAAAAAATTCTGGTGAAGGACTTTTTTTAAAGATTACTTCCTTACACTAACAAAAACCCCCTCGTACATTAAACAAAAGCTAGCGAAACACCAATTCCCACTACTGAGAGTTATAATACAATGAAAAAATGCCTGAGAGCTACTTACGCAACTGAACGACCGCACTTTCTCCATTTGTTGCAATGTAGTGCAGAGTTTGCTCTCCATAGTACGAAGCACCTGTTTTATCAACTTCTGTACTAGCTATTACTAGCACAGCCGTGGCTAATAGAATAGACATACAGTTACTCAAAACAATTATTGCAAATTATATAAACTATTTCACAAACTACAGTGAACAAAGAGAAATTAATTCAATTATGAATTCCAGTTAGTTGCTTGCATAGCTGTGCTGTTATTCTCTTCTAAATTTAATTTTTCCTAGATGTTAACCCACACAGAATGAGTACGTTCCTTTCTCAAAGTGTAAGCTAAGTCTATCCATTCACTGCTGAATTATGTAAATGTGAACATACTTTTGCAGCCATAAAAAAAAGGTATTAGTCTAAAGCAGAAACCAAGCATCCTGATCAGTCTTTGAATAAAATGTTTCATCAACATCTGTTACATCCAAAATTGTGTGCCTACATGTGGTTTCCACACATAATACCCTCCCTCTATTCCAAACAATCTGGGGTTGAAGTAAAATGTTTTTTACAAAATTATTCCGAAACATCTCATTGCTAACAAACAGCAAATCACAAAGGACTGTGCAAGTCATCCCAATCGTGATACGTCTGTGTATATACAGTTTTACAGATTAAGAATGGTTTATACTCAGGTATAATCTTATGTTTACTGTCTAAATACATCACAGCATGCTAAATTAAATTTAAATTTGCTATTCAACTTCAAAATTTACCAACATGTAGAATATTCTCAGTTACGATACACAAAGTCATGGAAACCAACACAGGGAAGTTACCAGCACTACAGGGTAATCAGAACTCTAATTCATTGCATTGGTATTAACAGCTATCTTCCGTATTTATCTGCACGTGCAAATTAAACGCAAAACCCACACAGAAAAAGTAAATCTAAAATGGGTAGAATATAAAAGTTTAAATAGACAGCTGTTATACCTTTTTTATTCCATAGCATCGTCACCTTGTCAGCTTTAAAGAAACTTTTATTGGCTAGTGCAGACTGAGGGCCACCAAAGTTGGGATACTGATAGAGTCTAACAAATGATGGTGCACCTTTACTGCCCGGCACATATACAGCAACCTAGAACAAACCCATGACATTTTATTGCAGATGATATTCTTGGTAGCACAGGGTCTATTCACTATTAGCAATCTGTACTAAAATCACAGTAATTTTATCTTTTAAGAAAAACAAAAAAAAAAAATTGGAAATAACATCAGAGGTACCTTGGTTGGCTGTGCTCCTGGAGATAACACGAAATCATTAACCTTTTGCAAATGTAGTTTATTTGCAATAGTATCTGGGGGGGGGGGGGGGGGGGGGAGGGGAGGGGCAAAAAAAAAGTCACAGATGTGATTATGTTAATGACAAGTGACATTAGCCTGGATTACTTAACTATACCTTCTTATGGGCCTGTATCATGAATAATAAAGAACAGTATATACAATGATAAAGGATTTCTTTTACTAGGCAAACAACCATTACTCTCCCATTTCATCACAGATTTTTCTTTACAAAACCAACCTGAACCAAACCTAGGCCTGAAATCCAGTATTTGGAAGTTCAAACAGCAAGGAAACTTCTGAACCCCACACAAACATAGCTTGTGTTTTATGCAAGGCACAGTGTTCTTCATCCCATCTGTGCTGACCTCAGAGGAAGCAGCATCAGTCATGCCCAGCTAACATGCACCATTACCCAGAGCCAGGGGTTCTCCCCTCACACCTTTACTGGATGCTTCTTCCTGATCAGAAGAATTCACAAAGGCCTGTTCCATGCTGAACATTGCCCCTTTACACAAACAACATAGGCGAAATGCATTAAAAACTGCATTAAAAGCAGCAACCCACAACCTCATTACAGCAAGGAAGTCTTATCTGAGCAGCAGACCTCGTGCAGGAACAGACAATCCCTGCTTCCCAAGTATAGCTTCGTTAACATCAGTAGGGCTAATTCTCAGGAAACTGCATCTCTCATAGGCTGCATTTTTAGCCTCCAGAATAATTCTTTTTTCAGCTTTATTTAAAACAAAACAAAAAACCACCAAAATCACACCCCCAGCAGTTTTCTTTTAGCCCTTTAAATTTTTGTTCCAATTCATTTTTATCTTCCTGCTTTTTTCTTCCCCTTTCCCTCTTCAACATCTATTGACTCAAAATATTCTATCAATATAAATTTTCTCATGAGTCATTTTTTTGGTACAATGAACAAATGGCAGGATCACTAACAGAATACACACAACCCAAAGAAGCAATCATAGATCACATCCTCTACTGACAAATACTGGATCTCATTAAATGAGGAACAATAAAGAATCAGGCCTCTGAAAATTAGATGCACTTTGTACTAGCTAAGTCACTGAAGAGATAAACAAGAAAGTGAAAACATACTTCATTAAAATATAATGATTCTGAATTACAAATTCAAATAGAATGTAGGCAATATTTAAAATAGAAAGCAAGCAAAAGAAGAAGTGAGGAAAAAAAACAGAACAAGCCACTCAAAAGAAGACACCTATACGGAATGCAATGAAATGTATAGAAATACTTGCATACTGAAGTTGTTGTTTTCAAAAAAGTGCACTTCATTATTTACATTCCTGGCACAAATGCTTTCATCATCTGCCCAGCAAGGACACCTACATTTAAAGAAAAAAAATTAGAAATACTAAATTATGTTCATCTTTAGCAGTCTAGGACTTTTTTCCCCCCCTCCACTTTTAAAGCCAAGGAAATTCAAACATGATACATATTTCAAATGGATAAATGACATCTGCTAAATAATATATATATAGCTATACTTAGTTATTGTCTCCCTAACTTTCTCTGTGGTACAAAACGACAGTGAACTTATACTAAGAAATGAACAATTATGGTTACATACAAAGATACTTACAAGTGCAGATATTTACTTTCAGCTAGTAGCAGGCAGTATTTTGAAAGCAAACACACTAAAAGCTCTATTTAACCTGGATCAGATTTTGGAAAGCACAGTTCTTTTCCAGATGCTAACTGTTTGTAATGTTATTTACCAGTTCTGCAACTTTTTCTGGATGAAAGACTTTAAGCATTTTCCAGTTTTCACATCATAAAGTTGCAGGTTGGGCAGCCCCGCTGTGCCGTCTTTAGCAGCTGCAATAAAAACATGGATTACAGAAGTGGTCTCTGGGGATTAAATCTGCTTCACCGTCATGACATTCCATCTCATGATTCTACAAGCAACCAAACACGCTTACAAACTTCTTACAAGAAGCACCTTCCCCCTGAGGGACTAAATCCTAGACTGCTAATTGCCTTACACATTAATATAAATCCTTCCACAGTCTTTCAGTCTGCAGGAAGAACTAACATTTGGAAGTGTAGGGTTTCTACTCCCCATTGCAAGACTAGGACCACCAACACTAGCACAGCTTCTTTTATGCGTGTTTTTTAATCAAAATCAAAAGCCACCCTCTTGGCAAACACCACAGGTATTTTCTCCATTCCTATGTTTTGTTCTGACAAGAATACAATGCATTTTGCCCATCACACTGCAGTCACGGCTCTATCTGTGAGCTGTACAAAATGGTTCTGTGGGTTTAAACTCTCTACCCTCCTACTTATTCTGGATGCTACAGCCTGCCCACTTCTACCAATGATCTGGAACAGACCTTCCAACAGTTCTCTTCACAATCTGGCATCAGTTCTGTCACTTGTGCTGGTCTTTTCTTACCACCTGTCCCAGACCACCCTTCCCACACACTCAGCTTGTGGCCAGCTCTGTCTGTGTAAGGAAGCATTTACACCGCCTACTTCAGACACACAACTTGGATGCAACCTAAATCAGGAACATAAACTCCGCAGAGAGGCAGAGGAGAGAAAAAAAACCCTCTGGACAACGGAGAACACTCAAGTCAGCTAGGCCCAGTGGAGGACATGACTACTCCGAGACAGCTTACAATTTTCCTTGTCTATACATGACTATAAACTGCTTGAACAGCATATGACTCAAGCACACTCTTTGCACTAAGATCAGTTAGCAATTTTTAGAAACATGTGATTTACGTAATAGAGTAATTGTTAGCACATGCACTCTGATTTAGCGTTTATAAGAACGGTCAATACCAGATGCTTTCAGAAGATGGCATCCCTCCCTCCTCCACTATGTACTTGATTACCCATATAATTTTCTGTGTACTTTCTATACTGCTCATTTAGCCAATAAACATGCTACAGTGATAAATCAGGTAATAGAAAACCTGCAAACCAAATTAAAATATGCAGTTAGCCCATGTACTTTTACAGCTGGTAAAATACTCACTTGTATAAGCCTGCCACGTTGCCAAAACATTATTCTTTGGCGAGAATTCAAGGCAAACTGCCTTTGGAAGATCGAAAGAACGCAGTAATGCAGCATTGGTGACATCAACAATATTTACTCTGGAACCAAAAGATGCTATTTCAATAAAGCATGCTTAGACTAGTTCATTAATAGCCAAGGTAACTTTTCACATATTTGACTCTTCTAGATCTATCCCAGATTTGGCCAATGTAACAAAAATAGAAGAGGTTTTTTCCCCCTCCTGCTTCTACTAAATCTTTGCAAGAACACATTTTCAAACCAGATACCCAAGCATAACTGAAACCAAATGAAACCATGGGTCAAAACACATCACGTATTTTTATCTGCAACATCTAAACTCTGAACAAGAGACAAGCTATACTCTATTTCTATAGAGTCCACCCACACTCCCCCAGTGCTAAAGCTGAGGAACAGCCAACAGGAAGATTCTAAGTGAGTTAAAACATGCCTTCATCCCACGTATTTTTAAAGCTTTTTATCTATAAGGATACAGCATTCAACATTTGGGATTTTTGAGGTTGGGGGACGCAGGGAGACCTGAACAATAAAAAGCAAAGGTCAGACTGCTGAACAAAAAAGTTCAAGCAGCACCTCTGAACACTGCATATTAAAGATCTGCCACATACGGAGTCCAAAGAAACAAAAAAAGATGCATCCTAGCCATTGCTGTTCTCAGAAACTGCACTAGGAGCCTGTTCCTCATCATCTCGCTAACTGCTCCCCCTTAAAAATGAAGGAAGACAGACAGCCCCCAGAACAAAGAGGTATAACGGACCAGAAATGTTTGCCATTTGGAATATTCTCATTTCAAGCATGGGTACCTGGATATACAACCTGCCTGGTTGTTTGAAAAACATTTTTCCCCACAAATATTTTCTGGAAACGGACCTTTCCAACTGACAAAAAAATGAAGTTTTTAATGAAAAACGAAGAGTCTGAATACTTTGGAGAACGAGGAACAACAGTGGAAGTAATGAATCCTACATCTGTGTTTCCTACTTTAAAAGAAATGGTTAAATGGCATTGCTAAATACTTTTGTAGGGGGGGTTTAACCTGTTAATAATAATACCAACATTTCAGAAGAAGCCTTATCACCTCTTTAGAGCAGCAACCCCATGGTGCACTCTTATGTGAAGGATGATCTCTAGTGAACTCTATAATGCACCTGGTCTATAAAGAGTCCTGTGATGTTTGTACATGAGGTACATAAGACTAGTCATTTTCTGTGAACTTTACTAACAGATTAATCCCAGAGAACCAGGTACTCTGTTACTGGGAGCTATGAACAAAAAAACCAAATAAAGCATATCCAGATTCCATGGGAATGGGTGCGTTATAAATATAAGAAAAATGGCAAATATTTCATCTGATATTCAGGAAACAAAGCCGCTACTGTGGATAAGGCAAAAATAAACTGCACTTAAAGCGTGTATGCAAACACTTGCATTAACAGCATAGCCTTTACACAGACAAGAGTACATGGGGCATAACTGATCCAGTTTATTTAACACAGACTACACGACTAATATGATAAAATGCACCTACTTTTCTCCATTGCACCAGGCAAAGAGGGAACCATCCTTGCTAAAAGCAACAGCTTTGCAGTTTTTTCCAGAATCCCTAAAGAAATAAGTAACTCACATTAACACTCAAACGTACCACAAATTATTTTTGACAAAAACAAAAACCAACACACCAATTTTCCCGCTGTGCTTCTGAGTAGCGCTTTTTAACACTGCAATCTACTCTGCAATTGTTCAGCGATTATAACCTGGCCAGTGAGAAGTCAGGCACTGACAGTAAGAAAAAACTAATTTATATTTACAAATTTTTCAATTCTGGAGTCCATCTTTACTTTTTAGAAATTTATTTCTTTTCTGCAAAAGATCAAAAATAGCTGTAGTAACAGTACCTTTGAAATGTTGTGCTCTCTGTGAAACTAGGTGGCCCATTCACCATATAAAGCCCTTCGGATCCTCTCACTGGAAGAGTAAACAAATATAACTACTCATTTCAAATCTGGAAAACTGTCCAAAGCAAAAAAGCTTTTTCTAATTTGTGAACCTCAAGACCAGCACGCACGTTTCCCCTGCTTGCCTTTTAGAGTAAACAAGAGAAAGGATTGTAACGGACATTCATAAGGTAGCACGTGCCAAGACACCTGTCTTCATCCAAGGCAGCTGGCAGGATTAAAACACAGGACAGAGGCAGTGAAGGGGCAGAGCCAAGCTGAGCTATCAGCCACAGCACCAGAAGCTCTGACACACAATGCACAGGCAACTGAGGCACCAGTTTGCTGTACACCTCTGCAGATGCACAGTGACCGGCCAGCACCACTGCAGAGCCAAGGACTGAGGCGGGACTGCTGCCACTAGTCCCAGCCTTCCCACACCCACAGCCCTGCAATCCACTCCCCGCTTCAGCTGGCGTGGCCCCTCCAGTGCAGCCTTCCACACAGGGTCGGTCCACGCACTGGCTGGTCCCTCTGCCACAGGAGCACTGATGTCAGTGCAAAGGGAACAGAACTGCTACTGAAGGTAGCAGGGCAGGGTGGGACAGACCCAAAGTAGGTGTGTGGCAGAGGGGCTGAGGGGAGGCACCCCTGGAACCCCCCACCATACCCCTGCTCCGTCAGGGCCACTGACAGCAGGCTGTGGGGCTGTGCCCAACTGGGAGGTGAGGACCCCTGAGGACAGGGTGCCCCACAGCCCCTCTGGACAGCCTGCGCCTGCATTCCATCTCAAAGTAAAATAGTTTTTCTTGTATTTAAATGCAATTTCCTGGATTTCAGTTTAAGCCTATTGCCTACTGTCCCATCACTGGATACCACAAAACGAGAGCCTGGCTTCATCTCGCAGGATGACCTCAAGCTACAAAAGAGTTGCACCTGCATGAGGAAGGAGGCTGGGAGGACATCTTGCCCTAAAATGGCCGATGGTCCTCAGCTCCCAACCCTGCTGCAGGAGGCCCTTTCAGGAAGCCCAACTTGCAGAGGCTGAAAATGCTCCATCATTGCAAGAGCCACACAAGAGCCCTGCACAACAGAGTGGGAAAGAGTGGCCTAGATACTCCCTAAAACAAGGATTAGCTGCCTAAACACAGGAAGAGCATTTGCCAAAGAAATATTATGTTGGACTGGGGTTTTTTTGCTAACATGAGACAGGATTTGCCCTATTGTTAGTTTTAACATTGAAGTTCAACTTGGAGAATACAAGGTGTGAAAGAAATGTTAATATAAAATGTGTTTCATTTTTTCAGAGACATTGCCATGTTCATGACATCAGAAAACAAACAAGAAATAACGACAGACTCACACTAAATCATCCAGTTGTGCTACAAGCATATTGAAATTCAAACTTAAACAACAAAACAGGCAATTTTTATGTAGGCACTAGCTGTCTTTTATGCATTTTCTTGGGACACCGAAGATGCCTGTTGAGGTGGCAATTTTATACTGTCAAACACGACTCAAGAAAGCATGATCTGCGCTAGCTCAAGCTACATGTTCAGCAGCTGTATTATTCTGAGGGCACGTTAGGGCCAGCAGCATGACAGCAGGACGGCAGTGCTCCCGCTCAGCCAGGTCAGCCCGTACGTGAACCATGCGATGGAATCCACGTGCCGATGCAGCAACACCCAGACGACAGTAACATCTGCCACCAAACCTTACGCTGCTCTTCAGAGCTGCTCTTTCAACTACCAAGTACCTTATCTCTCTTCATAGCACTTTGGAAAGTAACAAATAGGAAGTGTTTTAAGCAAGAGTTTAAAACATTAGTTTGCTAGATTTCAAATCTCCACCTGCTCTGTAACCCTGTAAGTCACTGGGGGAACACCATGCCCCTAACATACCTCTGGAGTATGTTTTAACAACACTTTAAATGGGATCCACTAGCTTCACACCCCTGCCCTGAGTCTATTCTCCAGGTCCTCCGGCAGACTCCCAAGAAAAATTAAGATCCAAATTTGCAGCAGATCGCAGACAGCAGTGAACAGTCCAAAATCCATCCTGCGCAACTGCAGTCCCTGACGTGCCCAAATGAGGATAAATACCCTGGCGTTTAATGCTTAGAGACACTCCCGAAAGAAAAAACGCGCGTCCCTTGTGTTACAGGCAACTTTAACAGTAAAAGAGAGGGAAAAGGCAGGCGGCCTCTCAGAAGGCCGCGACGAGCCCACGATGTGTGGCGAAGTCATCCAGAGCTCGGCTCGCTGCGGAGGCCCTACTAGGCCGGTGCCCGTGGCCTCCAACCCTGGGGGCGCTAGCCCCTGCCGCCAGCCGCCCCAGGCCACAGTGCCTCCGGGACCGCTTCACCGGCTGCCCACACGAGAAAGGCAGGCAGCTCCGCGGGGCGGACCACTGGCGGCTGCCTAGGCGAGAGAGGGACGGGAGCAGGCAGCCGGCGCCCGCAGGGGAAGGCCCGGCAGCACTCTGCCCTGTCCTCCGAGCGGAGAGGGGGTTGGGCCCGGCCCGGCGGGCAGAGCGGGAGGCACCGGGGCCCAGGGCCGGCCACGCCGCGGCCGGGGGAAGAGGACCCGCGGAGGACACGGGCACGGCACAGCCCCTGCCCAGCCGGGCCCAACGTACCTGCCAGCAGCGGCGCGGGGGGGCACCATCTTTGGCTCGGCGGGGCCGGGGCTGGGGCCGCGTCCGGCTTCCGCTTCCGGGGGAGCGGCGGCGCGGCCGCCCCAGAGACGTCCACGTCGTGCGGGGCGGGGGCGGGCACCGGCGCGTAACGCGAGGCGCCGCTTCCGCCCGCTGACCCGGAAGTGCCGCCGCCAGGCGCGCGGGTTGGCGGCAAGAGGCGGCCCCGCCCCCGCGCGCGTGTTTCCGGCGGGCGGTGCCGCGCGGTGCTGACGCTGGCAGCGGGCGGCGCGCGAGGCCGAGGGAGCGGAGCGGCGGCGGCCCGGGCCGGCCGGGGGTCGCACCATGGTGGCCAAGCAGCGCATCCGCATGGCCAACGAGAAGCACAGCAAGAACATCACGCAGCGAGGGAACGTCGCCAAGACCTCGGTGCGCGGGGGCCGGGGCGGACGGGGGGTGGGCGGCGGGGCCGGCGGTGGCGGTGGCAGTGGCAGTGACGGCGGTGCTGTGCCCGCAGAGGACGGCCCCGGAGGAGAAGGCGTCGGTCGGGCCCTGGCTGCTGGCGTTGTTCATCTTCGTGGTTTGCGGATCAGGTAAGCGGGCGGGGCAGGCGCGGGCGGGCGGGCCCCGGTGGCGACTCGGGCCTGCCCGCCGGCCAGCGCCCAGCTCCTCTGCTCTCTTGCAGCCATCTTCCAGATCATCCAGAGCATCCGGATGGGCATGTGAAGGGGCGCCGAGCCCCGCCCGCGCCCCCCGGCGCTGCCATGGACTGTGCCCCCCCCGGCCCGTGGCGGCGGCTGCTGGGGGGCAGCGCCCGGCATTCCAGGTCCCTTCGCCAGTCATTCCGAGTTTCCTAGCCCCTGCCACAGTGCCTTGAACAGCACCACATGTACAAAGCAATAAAATTATATTGTTGATCTACAATCGTGGACCTGCTTATTGGGCGAGGCACGCAGCCCTGCTGGCCCTGACACGCCGAGCTGCGCGCGGCCTGGACACTGGGCGCCGGCAGCAGCGGCGAGCACCGGCCTCCAGAGTAGTCATGGTCTCTGTAGCTGGAAGTGGTTCTGCTCGAAGGTGGGAGCCAGGATTGCCAGAGCACGAGCTTGAAGCATGTCTGTGACACCGTGGCCAGCTGCGCAGCGCTCCGCAGCTGACCCCTCTGCCTCGCCCTCTCTGTACGCATAGAGTAGTCTCACTGCAGCATGCGGCAGTGCCCTAGCGCTCGCACGCTTATCATGACGCAAAGCTTTACCCTATGCCTCCTGTCCTAATAAACGCGAAATGCTTGTTTGTATAGAGTTAGTGGGTGTTACTTAATTAGAAACCAGCACGACTGAGCCGCAGCTGTTTCTGACATAACCTGATGCCGAAGTTTCGCAAACCACCAAGCAGCTTGGGCCAGAGCTGCCGGCTCACCGAGCCTCTCCTGGCTGCAGGCCACAACTGTGCTGTAAATACTTGGACAACTTTCAACAAGTGGTGACAGTTTTGAGTTTTACAACATTGTATGGGAATGTTTTGTGCAGGTACAGGGGCCCTACCCTGCCGCTCCCGCCCACAGCTCTGCTTATGTGTGCAGCATCTGCAGAGTGTGGTGTGTCTTGCGATATATATTTAATCCTATTTAAGGTAGATCCTGCTTTCAACTGTTTTGCCTAACGATGGACCCAGTACTTAACTGCTTTCCTGCAGATGATCGCAGTTCCTTCTTAGTGATGCTGAAGAAAAAAAAAAAGCCCTCCTTACATCTGTAGATGACTGTAACTCGAGATCACTGGAAAATGCTGCTATTGATAGTATTTTGTTGCTGATAGCCTGGGCTTTGCGTTGGCCCCTCGCTGTCCGTTGTGGTAACAAACGGCAGCCCAAAATCAGTCTGCTGTTGTATGCAGTTGCTAAAGGAAGATTCCTTTTTTCAGGTTTCTTAGAAGACAAATTAAAAACCTGGTTACACCAGAAGTAATAGGAAAAAAAGTTTCTGTAGAGATTAATTAAATGCCTGTTGGCCGTGAAGGAGCAGATCTTTTGTATGACTTGTCTTATTACCGTATGATATTATTGGGACTGGTGTGAACCAGCGCGGCCGGCCGAGAGTATGCCCCCAGACTGAGCCGTACAAGGTAACATGCATTCCCTGTTCTCGGATGCTTGTATTTTGTAAGTGGTGGCAGCGGGGGGAAGTATGTATAATCCCTGATTCTAAATAAAAGTTCCTTTTCAAATGTGAGTTGTGTTCATTTTGAGGTTGGCAAAATGGTGCCTTGCTGGGTGTTGAAGCTAGAGCGCTTCCTGCCGAGTGCAGCTTAATTAGCTTCTTCCCCAAGACGAGTCCCGTTGGCACAGGAAAGCCCCGTGTTTGGCTGTGCTGGGGTCTGGCCGTGCCAGTGCTGCCGAGCCATGGGCTTAGGGGTCTGGCCATGGAAGCCACCTGGCACCGCTCCCCTTCCCCTTGGGGGCCAGCCCCTCTCCCTGCGGGGTCCTGCAGCCGGCCACATGGTAGCCCAGTGTGCTTTCTCCACTGCTGGCATTGCTGGATTCAAAGGGCAGAACCGCATCATTAGTCACATGCAAATAAAGGGATATGCAGCGGCTGCTTTTGTTGTCGTTACAGCCTGAACAACAACCCGTGCCTGACAGAGCAGGGGCCAGTGATGGCCTCCACCAGATAACTACAGTTTGGCGCATCGTGCTGCTCGAAAACTGCTATTGGATTGGAACAAAAACATTCCGGGGTGCTCCGCATTGAAAAGTGGTGAAAGTGGCATTGCAGCCAAGAACAGTGACTGCACAAGGGGTGAGAAGGAGCTGCAGCTCGCAGCTGCTTTCGCAATGAGCTGACAAAACAAGAGGGAGGTCATTCCTCAGGATATGGGGTATTAAGTATCAGGAAAACACAGAAGGGGGACAGGGCAAATCACTGTAGGAGCTGCGCGATGAGTGGTGTCTGCTTGCTTTGTCGGTGGCCTAAGCCCTGACAGGGGGGTCTCGAGCGGTGTTCACTCTACGGTGACAGCTGAGGGGACGTGGATCATCCCAGGTTATTTCTTCCAGGCAACAGGTCTTTTATTTTACAATTTTGCGTTACACTGGAAGAGTGACTTGATTTGAGCACGTGAAACCACTACAAAATTTGCTTTGACCAACAGACTCTATGTGCTCGGAAAGATCCAACTGCTTGTGACATGATATGATTTGAAAAGACAAAAAGAGAAAGCAAGTAACCCCCTGCTTTGTTTCTAGGGTCCTGCGAATGGCAGATGCTCTTTGGTGGCTGTGGAGCAAGGAAGATGAGCCATTGGTGGAGGAGGCTTGTTAGGGAACATGTCAACGAACTGGGCGTGCAGAGGTCCACAGGACCTGACAGGATGCACCAGCAGGAGAGATTCCTGAGGACTGGAAGAAAACAAACGTTGCCTGTCTTCACAAAGGGTGAGGAGGAGGAGGATCTTAGGAAGTGCAGACTGGTCCACTTTAGCTCATTACCCCAAGGCGATGGAGCAAAGCCTTCCGGAAAACCACTTCCAGGTACATGGAGGACAAGAGGGTGACTGGGAGCAGTCCTGGATTTATGAACAGGAAAAAGCACTCTATTAACCTGCCAGCCTGCTGCCAGGAGACGCCTGGCTCAGTGGGGGACAGGACAGCAGTGGGTCTTGCTTAATTTCGGCACAGCTTTTGATGGGGTCTCCTGCCCCAGCCCCACAGGCAGCCTGGTGAAGTAGTGGTTGGGTAAGCAAACGGGGAGGACCGAGCCCTGGTTGACCCACCGGGCTCGCAGGGCTGCTGGTGGCAGCATGGAACCCCACCGGACACCAGTTGCTGCTGGAAGTAGCTCCACAGGGAAGGGCCTGGGGCTGGGAAAGGCATCACCAGTGGGTGGAGGTCTCCTACCCCTCTGCTCAGTGCTGCTCAGCGCATCTGGAGCACTGCACTCGCTGATCCTAGGCTCCCAATAGCATGTGGACAGGGACACACTGGAGTCCAGCACTGAGCTGCAAAGTCGATCTGATGTACCAGGGGGCTGAGAGTGCCTGCAGGAGGCTCAGAGGAGATCTGACAAGTGATAGGATGAGCAGCAATGGGCACACGCTGAAATACAAGAAATTCCATTTACAAACAGGGAAAAAAGCTTCTACTGTGAGGGTAGTCAGACCCTGAAAGACATTGACGAGGGAAATGGTGGAGTCTGCATCCTGGGAGACCGTCACAGAAGGCCCTAGGCAGCCCACGGTGCCGGAGCAGGGGTCCAGGCCAGCCCCAACGGTGTTCCCACTATGAAGGCTGCAGCGTACCAGGCTTGTTTCTTTTCAAAAGCCTGAGAGAACAATATCCAGGTTTATTTCCCTTCTCATGAGGCTGCAGCATCTCACTGCCAGGAACTGCTAGAGCATCTCTTTTTGATACAATGGCCTGCAGCAGTACGGTGTCTGGGCAAAGTAACATGGTACCATAATCCACAGAAATGGTCAGGTACTTCCATCGAGCTGACCTCGCTGTCCCATTGAGATGATGTTATTAACTGCACACAACTCGCTCGTCTCTTAAATCCGTGTTCATTTTTTTTCCCCGTGAAGCCTTCTCAAGGCTGGCTGTGAGACTGTGCTTCAGTGACACGCATCAGGATTGGTGTATGCTTTGCCCCGTTCTCCTGCCAGGCCTTTCCTCGCTGCCGCTGCATGGCTTGACCTGCGCCTGCAGCCGCGTCTCCGACATCCCACCGCCCCAGCATCACCCCGCGCAGCGCCGGCCGCGCCGCAGGGTTCCCTTCCCCTCCGTGTGTGCAAACTGGCAAACCACCGCCCGCTGCCGATGCGAGAAGCGGCCGGCGCTGACACCGGCCTTGCGGGCCATGTCGGCCACAGGCATCCGCTCGGCCGTAAACAGACGGGGCGGGCGGGGCTCGCCCGCTGGCGGCGAATGCGGCACCACCGAGGCGCAGCCGCGGCGGCGGATGCGGATGGAACGGGGGCAGCCCCGTGCTGCCAGGGGGTGCGGGGCGGGAGCGCGCTGCTCGGGGCGGCCGGCGGGAGGGCGGCGCGGCCCGCAGCCCCCGCAGAGGGGGTGGCCCAGGACGGCCGGGGGCGGCGAGAGTCCCCCGGGGACCGGCGGCGCGTTGGCCGCGGGCGGCCCCCGGGGCTGTGCCCGTTTTTCCCACGTGGGGCCCAGGCGCCGACGCCGCAACAGCAGCAGCCGTGGGCGGCCGGGCTGCACGTTCCCCTCCTGCTGCTCACAGCACCGCTCCCTGGGTTAAGCTCCGTCACTGGGGGGGGGGGGGGGGCTGGGAAAACGCCCCACCCCCCGAGCTGCCCCTGGCGGCGCGCTCCGCAGCCCAGAGCGCCACCCCCACCACCGGCACGGAGCCCGGGCAAGCCCCGGGGCCGGCGCTGCCCCCCCCGCCCCAACCCTCCCGGCCGCGGGCCCAGCCAGCGGCGACGGACGCGCGAGGGGGCGTGGTGGCTCCTGCCGGGCGGCGGCGCTCGGGGCCGGGCCGGCGCGGGGGGGGCTGTCGCGCCGGCGGGGGGAGCCCCGCGAGCCTCCGGAACGGGCCGTCCGCGGAGAGCAGCGCTCCTTCAGCACAGGCAGCGCATCACGCGGTGCGCAGAAACCGGTGCCCTGGCGTGCTCGGGGTGGGGGGGGGGGGAGGGGGGCAGCGACACACACAAAAAATAATCAAGGCCAAGGTGCCTGTGCTGGCTACGGGAACTCGGGATTGCCACGTCCCATGCCTCACTGGCCCAGGTGACTAGCCCTTCCGGGGCACTTCAGTGCAAACTCAACAAAACCTGCTCAAAATGAAGTTCAAGGGGGCCAATTCGCTAGACTGTTGCTCAGTTGAAATCTCACTTTGGAGTGCAAAACGTTGCAGATCTGTTACTGAATGAGCCCAGGCGGGAGATGCTATGAGGGACAGGCAGTTTAGCCACCCCTTACAGTTCTTCCATCTCCTGCTCCTCTCCTCCCAGCCAGCAGCGGTGTGCAGGGCTGGCAGGAAGGTACCCCCTTTGCACCAGCCTGCTGCCCGAGAGTTTGCCTAACGCCATTTAGAACACCCTGCCTGCCTCCACAATGTCCCCCGTGGCAGCCAGCTCCAAAGTTCACTTTCTGCCATGTGAAAAAATACACACTTCCTGTAGGTGAGATGTGGTTAATGGCAGTCCTGTGCTCACCTCGCCTACCTTCCCTGGACACCTTCTGAGCTGCCCTTGCCAGCACACTCCCACAGCCCACTCCCCTGCAAGCCAGCCACTGCTTTCCAGGGCTCTCAGCATCAAGCATTTCCTCTGCATCCTCTGTCGGTTTTGTGGCCTTTCCCTGCATTCTGATAGATCCTCTTCGAGGTCCAGGGGCTAATTCAGAGACACCACAAAGCTTTAAGACCTTTCTGCTCTGGCATGCTTTCTGCCACAGACACCTTGACTGCAGTCTCCCTCCCATCTGTGCCAAGTGCACACAAATCGCAGGGTCAACCTCATTTCAAAGCACAGCAGGTCAGCCCAGCAGCTGAATTACCGCTCTATTGGTTATGCTGAAAGCTATGGAGGTATTTCAGAGGCACATGCCACAGGAATATGCAACAGCACTGCAGCATCACATTTTAAGAGCCTGCTTCCACACACAGCTCCCTAAAAAGTCATTTCCCTGAAAAAGCACAAAGGCACCCAAAAGCAATTAGCTGACACCAAGCGGCAGGAGCAGTGGGCACAAACCCATTCACAGCACCCGCCAGACCCCCGAGCACGGGGAGCGCCGGGCTCTTTGTTGCACAGAGCAGTGCACACGATGCAGTGATGGGTGGTTGATTGACATCGCTGGTGCTGTCACACGTAAGGACAACAAAGAAAGGCTCTGCGGCAGCGGGAAGCGGACTGACACCATGTGCACAAAGCAGCGCAGCAGCTAATACGGCCCAACAGCAACACAATCAT
This sequence comes from Falco cherrug, assembly GCF_023634085.1. Taxonomy (NCBI): domain Eukaryota; kingdom Metazoa; phylum Chordata; class Aves; order Falconiformes; family Falconidae; genus Falco; species Falco cherrug. The sequence goes on from NC_073707.1 coordinate 33,785,557, forward strand.
TTGTCAACAAGCCATTCTTCCCCATCCGAAATCCAACGTTTAGTAACATCAAAATGATCATCTCAGGCTGAGGAACTGCCACTCCTTTCTCTCCCCAGGCAGCAACCACGGACTGCCACTCAGGAAGACAGAGCAGCAACTCAAAGACCCTCTTCTGCCATTTCAGTGTTATCACACAGCAAACGGAGTTGGCATTTAGAGCTGAAGACAACTTATCACCACAAGAAGACTAAAACCAAAAAACAAAACCAAACCTGACAGGAGTGGAGCAAAGGAAACAAAAGATTTCTAATAGTATCAGTTTAATCTTTTGTTTCATCCCCTATTTCCAGCAGGTTTACTAAAAGCCTTTTTCTTTTGGAGAAAAACACACCTCTCCAGAGCACCTACGTGTAACTGGATCTAACTGTCCTTGCGCTGCACAGCTCACCCAAAGATGACTCCACACAACAAGCTCACAAGCATGATGAGAGGGGGCCAGGAGATGCACAGACACCAGCTCCACAGGAATGCAGACGTGCTTAGGACTGTCTCCTCTTCGGCCCGATTCTCTATTTCTATGGTCAGCAGGACATTAACAACTTCGGTCATGTTTCATATGTCTCCATTCCAATCCCTAAGAATGAACTGAGAGGTAGTGTGTTCCCTCCATAAAGTTTTAATCAACTAGTCACCCAAATGACTTCTGTTCCCAGAAGTCCCCCAACTTGTTCCTTTTTACTTACTTTACTAGCTACATCCTTGCTGTATAGCAGGAGTGAGCTACAGGTCACACTGGAGAGAAAAGACACTTGGCTACTGAAATACTTTGAATTCTAATTTGCATGCAAAGCCCTCGTTTCAGTAGAGGATTTACAGCAGTATACATGCATGCCTGTAGCAGGCCAAGAACAGCAATGTACAACTGAAATGAAGATCATCACCCACCCCCCACCCCTACCCTTTTCTGAACTGTACTGTGAACTGACACTTACCGGCAATGGGTGATGCTCCAAGTTTCTGGAACATGGGACAAGGATGCTTCCTTGAGACCTGAAGATACCAAAACTCGCAGTTTCCAGTGTTGCTTCTTTTGTTTTACCTACCACACAAACCTTACCAGAGTTAGATATACACAAGGGTAAGATACTGAAGCAAACATCTGCAGGCAACCTGATGGAATAGGTGCAGGCTCAAGTGTGAGCTACACTGCAGCACGCTGGAGCAATGACTCAGAGCTGTGCCTGCCCGGGATGGCACGCTGCACAGCTTGCTCCTGTAAGCGTTCCTCAAAGGTGATTCTTGGTTTTAACATACCAAACTGTTCCAGCACTCCAGCACACAGCCAAATGTTAATTTTATATCAATGCAAACCCAAAACCAATAGTGTCACCAACAGCATCGGAATTACACTTAATTAAATTAAATTAAGATTATTAAATTAAATAATTCTAATTAAATTCTAATTAAATTTAATTCTAAAAATTCTAAAAAATTCTAATTAAATTAGAATTAAAAAAAGTCTGTTGCAAGAGAAGCGCTTACAATTTTGGCATTATTCTATTACTGCTCACTGAAGTTGCCTTTCTCCATTTTGTTTAGAAAAAAAAAAAAAAGGGCTACTGAATTTAGCCTCACTGTAACAATGTATGTTTATACATCGACTTGACACACTACGTTAGTTTACACAAATGATGGTCTCTCTTGAAGCTGTATTTATGAAATGTACATTTTTAATTTAAATACTCAGTATACACTGCACTTAATTTGCATGTTGCATTTATTAAATACATTAAAATCTGCAATGTAACAAAACGTTTTCTGCATACGAAATTCAAAACACCATTTTAAATGAACAAAAAATGGCTCACTTCATTTATTTATTTTTTTTTTAACAACTAGTGCATAGCACACTAGCTCAGCTCCACCAAAACCAGCTGTTCTTTCTTTTTTATTTGACATTGTTCACAGACTATTACATATTACAATAAGAGTGCTGGATAAAAACATGAGGTACGAAAGTGGTTCAAAGATTATAGGTCATGCAGATCATGCTAGACAGCAAAGAAAGTTGTGAATGAGAAGACACTAAATAAAAATACATAAAGAATGTGCATTATAAAATAAAAAAACCCTCAATTACACAGCTTTGCTTCTTTGGTTACAAAGTAGGTTGAACAATTTCACAGCTTTTTATTCCCACCCAAAAAAAAATAATTATACGAAACGTCAAGCAGAGGAATCATGGCAATTTATCTCTATTAGAAAGTACAAACAGAAATGAGCAAAGTTTTCTTCATCAAAATAGCCCATCAATTATTTATTATATCACAATAACTGGTGACTACCTGTACAGATGCACTATGGTCTTCATACTTACACTCTTTACAAAATTTACATTCAAGCTGGATCTTTACTACCGTAAATAAATACCAAAGGTAAATTGCCATTAGTGTTAGAAATATGCCAGGATTCTTTTGTTCAATTATTGCCTAAACATTTTATCTATTGAACGCAATACCATCTATCATTTTACTGATACATACCTTTATTTAAAAAAAACTTAAAAAGTTCTGTGACATTGCTCATGTACGTTATGAAAATAGCAGCCCTGTAATAAATAAAACAAATAAATGAAACTAACGTAGGCAAATGTTACTTATCTTGAAAGAACAGTGGCTCTCACAATGAATTGTTACTTCTTACCAGATAGCAAGGCTCAAAGTAATCCCCACGGGAAATGGAAACTTTGGAGAGCCACCAAAGCTCTTAAAGACCTCACTCCTGCACACCAAGCAGATGCATCCTTTGCATTAAAAACTCCTCCTATGACCTCCCTTGTGCACCGATGACATAATGGACACCAACTGCGCTTCATGATATACCAGTGAGGGACAGCTCTTGAAGAATGATTGTCTAATACTGAAAAGGCCAAACACACAACAAAAGCATGGCTACTCGCTTTCATATAAAGTGGAAAGAACATCAGTGGCACACAAGGACAGACTGCTCTCAGGTTTCTGTTTTCAAAGGAGGCAAGAAAGCTTTATGCTGAGGAGACATTCGGCTGCTGTGGAGGTTGCGTTGGCTGCGGAGGCTGTGCTATCACTGTTTGCGCTTGTGAAGTGCTACTAGAATTGGCCTGTTGGGTTGAAAGTTGGGATAACTGCTCATTGTTTGAAAGAGATTTTAACAGTGCATTTTCTCGTTCAAGTAAAGAGTTTCTTTCGACTAATTCTTTTATTTGTTCCTTCAGAACTTCCACTTCTTCTCTTACTGCATACATTAAATGGCTTTTCACTAGATCCTGTGAAGAACAAGTTAACAGTTACACCAAGTGAAAGAACAATTTCATTCCACTCCACCCCCAGGATTCACTATTTTACTGCTTTAAGCAGTAAGCCCGGAAAACTAAGGCACTCCTCCACTAAAAATACATGAGTAAGTTAGCCTTCAAGAGCAAATAACCTAGCCCTTCTATTCACTGTAAAGCGGCCCTTACATCAAAAGCTTTGTTTCCAACATTCAGCTCTAGTCACCTCAGTTAGACTGAAGAGGAGGACTAGAACTACACTTCAGCTACTCAGAAGGAAACCATCAGCTCTGAAGCTTTGCCCTGGAGGTAGGAGGCTGTGTTACACAATCCCAAGCACTGAGATGTATGAGAACCAAGTAAGAAAGCCTTTAAATCAGCAGAAGCAAAAATCACACAGATGTAACCAAAGCTGAACAATACATCAAGGATGGTATAGCATAAGTGACAATTAAGAAAAACCAGTGATGAACTGCACTAAAATAAGATACCTAAATGGACTATTTATTTTCAGCACCCCTTTAATTTCAATCAGCTTGTTCACAGAAAACTGTAGGAAAGTTAACCTAAGAACATTTCTGGGCCAACACTAAAGGCAATCTCATGGTTTGTGGTCATCCCATAGTTGATGCAGAAAAACCTTTTTTCACATGCTGGTCTCAGTCTGACCCGATGAAGGGGTGTTACAGACTCACAGAAACTCAATACAGCTGGAAACTTAGGATTGATGATGAACCACTAATCCTATGAGAAATAACAACTTATTTTTTACTTACCATTGCCTGTTCTATTTTGTTGTCAATGGCAACAACGCTTGCACCAGATCCACTGTAAATACAAGGAGAAAACTCTGTGAGCATTACTGCTGTATCATTCAACTGAAACTACGCACCCATTGGCACCCACAGGACTCCTTAGAACATGCTTTCACTGGAAGGCTAAAGCGTCAGATTCAGGATTTCAGTACACAATCATGGCAGGTTCCCTGTGCCATATTGCCCAGTACAGTTAAGAGCTCTTACCACTCCTTCAGGTTCTGACTCCTCAGACTATGCTTATGACACCCCTAACCAGAAAAATGCATGAGAATAATTAACTGCTCTGATTCTTCCCCTCGTTTTTTAGCTTTCTTCACTGGGGAAAATGGGGATTCACGGGATATTCATGGAGGTCCTTACCTCTATTTTTATTTCTGCTAAGTTGCTCTCACAGAGTGTTAAGAAAACTGTTGTGTATTCTGTGACCTCACTTGAGGACCACCTTCCAGTTAAAAAGTTCCTGGATCAGCACTGTGTTTACAGCTTTGCAACCAAGCGGCAGTAGCCAACAGAATAGTAAGACAGAACCAAAGCCCCGAACTCCACAAGTGTGCTCACACAGTTTCAATTAATTCTTGTGGGACCATGTTTAACATCTAAGAAATGCACTGCAGTTGGCTGGTTACAGTTCCGGTCAGTCTCGTTCCAAAGACATACTAGTGCAGAACAATCCCACAAACCAGTGCCAGCCTGAAAGGCTTGCCAAGCACTGGGACAGGCTGCCCAGGGACTGGTGGGGTCACCCTCCCAGGAGGGACTTAACAGACGCGTAGACGTGGCCCTTAGGGACACAGGTTAGCGGTGGGCTTGGCAGTGCTGGGTTAACAATTCTATGAACAAAACATGTCAGTCATCACTACAAGAATGTGTATTTGCAGTGTGAAACAAGATTTGAACTACATCTTCACATCCCAGGTTATGGCAATCCAGGCCTTAACATTTTTGGTCTGATTTCAAGTTACAAAGCAAGAACACAAACCAGTTGCTCACTTGTAACTCTCTGGAATCGAAATCTAGGGGGGCTGGGGGTGTCCCTGCTCTCTTGCAGTCTCTGATCTCTCAGTCTGGCGAGGAGCTATAGCTCTCTCTCCCCAGAAGGTCAGGCAGGGCAGCCTGCACGGTAGCCACAGAACCCTCCCCCTACACACACGTGCTCTCGGTCCCACACTCTCCATGTCTGCTGGCCCATGCTGGGTCCCAGTGGTCTGACTGCACTCCACAGTTCCATGTCAGACATAAGATGGCAGTTCTTAGACTATTTACCAGGCCTGCCAGTGATAACTACTGATAACGCTCCCCCTGCGATGGAAGTTGCTATCAGCAGTGTGCAGCTACATTTTTAAAAAAAGCGTACAGGAAAAACAGAAGGCTTGCAGTCATGCTTGGAAACTCACCTCTGTGAAAATACATAACTCGCTGAAACCAAGTGTTAAGAAAAAACTACTTAAGACTTTTTAAAATGAGTATTGGCAATATGCTCAGCAGTATTAGTTACATACATGAAACAAAGCTCAACTATTGAAAGAATATGACACTGGAGAAATCCATTTTAATAAGTCTCACAAGAATTGTCAGTACTTAGCAACAAACACAAGTAGAGGGAATCAGCTTCTCAGACAGAGAGTAACAGCCTCTCCTACACTGAACAAAGCTTGTAATCGAAAACAAGAAAGTGCTCAACACCCATTTCACAAGAAAACTGTCCTAGCATCTTACTGTTCTCTAAAGCCTCTTTCAAGCCGTATTTGTGGTAAAACTCCTCAGAATAAAAAGTACACGTAACTCACTACAAGTTTAAGTATTCCTTTCCATCCTGAATTAACATGTTTCAGATATATCTGTCAAAAATGTGTGTTTAAGAGTCATTGAAACCCCCAAGACTGCTCCATGTCCCTGACAGCCTTCCACGAACACCACTCCAGAATTAGGTGAGGTAGCTCTGAAGAGATAGACAGGAGGAGCAAAACTAAAGCAAACAGCACGCTTTGTAGGGGGACCTGTTTCTGCATCTTTACAGCATAACTATACACCTTTTGTGTCAATACTTTTCTAGTTAAATTTGAGATTGGGACTTTGTTGATCTATTCCTGTTTCAACTACTTTGCAGTTCGGTTAGTTTTAAAATAAAATCCCTTACACCACTCAAAGGTAATGCGTTCAATCAGTTCCATGAAAAAGCCTCTCAGGTGGAAGACAGGCAGTCTTCCCCTTCATCACCTGAAACACTTGTACCCACATGCACGCTGCTGAAGCACCTTCCCCATGCCGTACCTTGCGCTCCCAATTCTTGCCTACCTTCTACTACATGAGTGCTCACGATGCGGGTATAAGAACCGTCCCTGCCCTTAAGTGTGATTTGAATAAAGCCCAGGAAACTACCTCTCTCCCACCCATACGTTACACTTGAAGCGATACTAACAGACAGTGACGAAAACTGTAGGCAGTTTATACACTACTTTTACTCATTTGAATATTCTTGTAGCCCTGATCTCTTGGAGCAGCTTGTGCTGTTATTGAAGTACCAAGTCAGAATTCCAGTCCCACTGCCTGCACAAATTCCAGTGTCCCTTAGTCTCCAGGCGCAGAGCACAGGACCACATGGACCACTGCATGCCCGCCCCAGGAGAAGTTCCACACTGACAGAGTGGCCTTTCAGATTTTTATCAGGAAAAAATTGCACCTGACTGTATTTCATTTCACTTTCTAAAAGTATATGAGATTCTGTCCTTTGTTCATTTTATAGTGCTCCCCACAACAAATAGCTCCTGTGAGGCATTCAAAAGCAGAGTACTCCAGTGCCAGCTATTCTTATGGTGCAGTCCAAATACACTGCCAAATCTTAAGATTCTGTGTTTTTCTCAAATGCTTTGCTGTTGATATCAAATCCTAGTATGCATAAAAATACTTTATCCCATGGCTGTAGAATGAAACTTACAGATACAATCCAGTCCTTATGAAAAGGCCAGGAAAAAATATTTCTTTTTGGATGTTGTAACTGGAAAGAGTTTGATACGTTCTGTGAGTGCACCATCCCACTGTATATCCAATGCCTCAACTTGCAAATTCTTGAGTTAGAAGTGGACACTATTTAGCTCTTGTAGGAAAAGACTGATCACTATGCCGTGCTTTTAGACCAAAGTGATTGCTCCAGGAACTACAGAAGTCTGACAATTATCATCAAAACTGCAATACATAAAACAAAAATCCACATCAAGTAACGTTGGGTGGCTGAAAGGGATGAATAAGGTATATATATATTCTTTTTTGTAACTGCAAATTTCCCACTCCCAAGCTGAGCTTTTGCAGACAACTAGCTACCACATATACACACTGTAATTTAAGAGAACAACTCAGTTTGACGGGGACCTCCAAGTTAAGGTTACATAAATGAAAGCTCTGACCAAAAAGAGGTTATATTGCTACACTAAGATCATTCTAACGACCATCAAGTACAAGGCGAGATTTATAATCAACAAAAATGACAAAGATTGCCAAGTACAGTTTGTGTTTCCAGAGATGGATGGTAAACCCAACATTTTTCCACCTTACACACCAGACAGGCAAAACTGTATTCAGTCTGAGAAATCCTCATTTTGATAGTTTAAAGAAATCCTAGTGGCTTAAATGTAATTTTTTCACATTTTACTCAGAAAGACCCAAGAGGAAAACTAGATTTTGACTGCTAATAGCACTGCTTAGCTACAGCTCATAATCAGATATGCAGCATTTGCAACAAAGTGCTTTATCACAGACTTACAGCTTGCAACTTGGAATTCTGTATGTTGTAATTTAGGCGTATTTCTCCCATATGCCTACAACTCTTCACTTGTAGCACTGTACATTTTTTGTTTCAAATGTCTTGCAATGAAAGTAAGAGAAGTGTCTTGGACAATCATGTACATACAGATTGAGAAAATGGGAAGAAAACTGCTAAGTCTAAGTGCAAGCCTGATTTCTAATACATATTACACAATATACAGCAATCACACTTTCCATAATGCGCATTCTTAAAAGCCTTGGTATACTTCTAACTTGGTTGTTGTGAAGGCTTTTGCTATGGAGACATGGTATCCCAAGTGTATGGCAAGGTATTACCAGAAAGATGTTTCAGTACCATCATCAAGCTATAACAGTGTGGGTTTTGTTTGTTTGGTTTTTAAATAGTGCTTGGTAGCCCTGTTAGGATAACACATACCAGTGTACAATTTCACTGAAAATATAGATATAATGATCAAACAAGTCTTCTTTGTAAAGCGTAACTTTGCAGTTCAAGAAGGTTTACTTACTAGAGACTATTCCAAAACCTGGACAACACTGTTCCTAGAACGGGGAAGTAAATAAAAGTAAGGGACTTAACTGAGGATGGATGGATCAGAAGACAGCAAAAAAGGTTAATGTCTTAATGTTAACTTATTACTGGCTGGAGGAAAACTTAACCTTCATCATCACCTCACACTTGCAGGCACCAAGATCTATTTCAATGGTGAATTCAACAAGTGCCACTGTACTCACCTTGGTGTTTTCACCATTGATGTCTTTAGATATAACTATCATCCTTCTAAAAAGATACACTCTCTATTTCAAAATTCACTGTGAAATCTAGGTAGAAAGACTAGGAATCAAACTTCAAAACGAAGATATTTGCAGCTTAATTCACTGCATGCTTAAAAAAAAAAGAATGCAGTAGTTCATTTTTAGAGATTCCACAGTCCTCAGTAATGTGTATACTTTCATTCCTAACGCATCCAATATTGGTGTAGAGTTATAGGGAGCCCTACTTTGGCACTGTCAAGTACTAGACTAGGTAATAGCATTTCACATTTAAATGAGACTGCACTTCCTACTCATTGGATGATAAATTGGATGAAGCTTTTTTAGTCTGTAACAAAAAACATATTTTGTATTCAGCTGTATTACTGATTAACTGCATACTACTTTTCCAAGGAACTTCTTACCAGTAAGTCACCTCCCCAAGACTGCCAGAATGCATGAGTTTTCTTGCTTTTCCTTGACATTTCTTTCAAATTTTAGCATCAGGAGTTACTGTACTATTCACCTCATGCTTTTAGATAAATAAAACCCATCACACAACATTGCTAATCCTGCAAGAGTGGAAAAGACTGCCTGCAGAGCAGACTACAAAGGGTACACCAATGCTAGCATGCCTTATCTAATAGCCTCCATAAGACAACTCTTCCTTTAAAGCACTAGATCTACTTTGCTTTAGGTTAAAGTGGAAAAGATGTTATACGCTACAGCAGGGGTCCTCAAACTACGGCCCGCGGGCTGGATACGGCCCCCCAGGGTCCTCAATCCCACCCCCGGTGTTTACAGACTCCCCCCCCCCCCGCCGGGGGTGAGGGGGGGAAACCAAGCAGCCGCAGATGACTGCCTGCTACTTCATCTGCGCGCCGGCCCCCTGGTTAAAAAGTTTGAGGACCCCTGCACTACAGTCTCCAGCAGACATCCCTGAATTGAGTGATCTCCCCTAGCTCTTCTAATTCTTTCATTGTTATGGCTTTAACTCAAATTATCAAGCAACCTTTCTGGAAGGAACAATAAGGTACTTTCAAGTGTTCCCACATTTGTTTTGCTCGCAACTGAACTACAAACTAGAACAGTAACTCTGCTCATTTATTCATTCCCCTCATTGGTTTTCTCATTTATGAGCTACTGCAGTCACTTAACCAGCTACTCTTCATGTCTTACCATGAGTTGAGCTACTTAAGTCTGTCCAGAGAAACCCTGTCTATTCTTGAAACAATTAAGGCATGTTTAATTAGCCTCCATCCAACTATGAGATTTTATACTGATAGCTTCCCAATACAATCAATTATCTAGCCTTGAAATATTATCTATCCAAGTATTTCAGATTTTCATTTTTCTTTGTCAAATCCACATGAGAATGTAAGAAAGTCCAAGGCAGTGAATTCACAGCCTCAGGATTACTGGCAGGTGCCTGGCTTTCCCTGCAAGTCTACTTAAGCTCCACATTAGTCAGCTACTCTGTCAAACAGAAGTACTTGCTTCCACCGGACAGCTGAGTTTTCTTCAGTTTTACATGAAACTCTGAAGATTAGTTACTCAACACAACCACATAATTGATCTCAGAAGCAACGCGTGAGCTCGATAAAGACAGAATGCATCTGGGGAAAACCAAGATAATGTCTGAGTTGAATTGATTTAGATTTGTTGATTGGTTGGTTTTGGTTTAGTGTTTTGCGCTTTTTTTGACATTAAAGAAAAACGTAGCTCCTTCACAGGTTTGAGTTATACTAATGAACCACACACTCTTCCCTACACATGAAGACAGTCACATTGCACACTACTTCCATGAGAAGCAAGCATCAAGAAGAAACACATTAACCACAACACTGACTGAATCAGTGTGTTACATAAAACATCAGCCTCGTCCTAAGACCCTCTTTAAATTCCACATGGAGTTTGAAAATTTTTAAAAGTTTCACCCCTAAAAAGAACCTCCAGATATGGCTACAATAAAAAAGTGGGAAGTGTGTAACACTTGACTTTCCCGTGTCTCCAGGAAGAGCATCTCATTTAACAGAAAGGCCTGGAATAGGGAAAGGGAAGTTTGGCAAAATCAATCACATGAAGAGGTGCTGCCTCATTTATCACATTTACATAAGAAAGATGTTTACCAACAACACTTAAAACACATTTATCTGGATGGTAATATGGGGAGAAAATCCATCTTTTATGAGTTAATTTATATTGTGAAGGTTTAATGCTTCACACAAAAATTCATTTGAAACCTAAAATCCTACTGCTTTAAATTCAAGTTTTCCAACAACTGCTGTGTTTTAGGGAAACCCATCCAAAGCTCCTATGGCACTGCTACCATACAAAGGCAATCCAGGCACAGAAGAGCAGCCACAAATATGCCAAGAAGCCATTATTCCCCTTCTTAATCTTCTCAGTAACTATGCCAGTTGCAAAGACAGACCCCTGAGACTTGTGCCCTTAGCAACAGCTATATGAACACTACGCAGAAAAACATTTGCAAGCTTCCTGCTAACGTGTCAGTAATAACTAGTATTCCACTAACATTTAGTGGTTTGAATGTTACCAGCACTCTTCCCTGCCACAGTGTGCTACTGAAAAAACAAACAAGCCTCTATTTTACTGGAGCAATTCAGCAATCTTTTACTGTCTATTGCAATAGCATGTGGTCAGCTTTGTTGACTTTAAATGGTCCCAAGAGATGGCTGCTCATAGGAGAATCATCTGTATTTGTTAGGAAAAAAGTACTGAAATTATACAGGAAAATTTTCTATTATGTTTACACTAAAGTCTCCTACCCAAGCCCCTGAGGTCAACAAACTACTTCCGAAGGAGCTGCAAAATGTAACGAAAAGTCTACCATCAGCAGGCTTAAGACCTCCGTGTTTTGCGGTGGGTTAACCCCCACATCTTGTGATGGGGAAACAAAGGGATTCTGAGGAAATCACATGAGCTTATCATTCCCATAGCAGACATTTCTCTTTCACAAACCAGAGATCACAAAAAAAAGCCCCAAACCACTTTATTGTTATCAAACTATTTAAGTCTGACAACCTGCATCAGAGGCCATCCCACCTACGGGAAGCGGAGCTGGCAGGGCGCTGTTGATTCCTGTCCTGCTGCTGGCAGAGCCACACAACAGAGCTCCACCATGCCCAGACCCTGCAAAGTGCTCCCCAGAACTAGTTTTGCTGGCTGAGGCCTTGAAGCTCCCTTCACTGGAAGTTTATTGTTGAAAGCTTTTCAGTTTCAGTCACCCCAGTAAGGCAAAATCACCTCACGTGATCTTAAGAAAATCTAATAACTGGGGTATAAAAGCAAAACCTGCTAAACCCAGTCAAAGACTTTGAAATTTGAATGGATTGGAAGTTAATACTTGCATCAATCCTGATGAATTCAATTCTATGTTTTTACCACAAAATGTTCAACAGCAAAGATGCAAGACTATTTTAAAGGAAGCAGTCTGCATTCTTCTACCTGAATTTAACATTTTTCTGTAACCCACGCTTCCAGTACTTGCCTCAGATGTTGTACGTAAACCTCAGACTTGTGAAGCCTCAATCTTAATCATTATATATTTTATTTTAGAGGGGTTTTTTAAATCAGCTTCCTCATCTTAAGAATTATTTCTACTTGAGACATGAAAATAGAGAAACAGATGAAGGCTAGGCCTTACAGTGAACTTTTGGTCTATGTGCCAGATCTGTATTCAAAGCCCTGAAGCTTGTTTCAGTTAAATAATGAAGTCCTTGGAACCTAAATACCAACTCTGTCCCATAAATACAGGAAAGTAGCATCATCCAGAGCTTAAAGCAAAAATGCAAATTTGTTCAAGTTTCTGCTGAGAAAGAAGACATGCTTTTGAAACTTAGCCTAATGCTAGCACTTCAGCAATAAAAAAAACAGCAGTATGCATTAGCATTACTTTTAGCCATCAGTGTTGTACACCATACAAACTTGCCAAGCAAACTTTAAAGGACTCAGTTAAGCTTTGCAAGTTGAAAAGCCTCTCAAATCAAATACAGCCAGTACAACGATGAAATAATTATTAATACTTCAACAGCTAAACAAAATTTGTATTCTACAGAGCTTGTTAAGCAGAAGTATTGTGACAAGCCAGAGCATCACAAGGCAGGAAGTCACATAATCACTAGGATTTCAACTTGATGACAAAAAAGCCCCTTCAAAATAATTAAAGCACAGGAGAGAAACACTTTGCAGCTACTGATGAATTAGTAACATCTCTGACAAATCATATCTGTAACAGATATGACTTTGTGCACTTCATAGCAGTTTCTCTCCATGAGTTCAATGCTAACTTAGTAGACTTACTTTGCCCTTGTATCTTGTCACAGTTGTTTATTCCCCATCTACCTTTACTTAAGCAGAATGAAAGCAAGCCAGAAAGCTTCCTTTCCTGGTTTTGAGACCAAAGATTTTAACTGCCAAAATTGTTTTTAAATGTAACATTTTCAGAACTTGTTTTTAGATCTAGGACTCAATAGCCACAATGCCAGTTTCCTTTTTTTTTTTTTTTTGAAAAGGAAGCTGTAAATATTTTAGTGAAGGTCAGCTAGTAGCTGACTAGCATTAAACTCTTTCAGCTTACACATTATGTATGAGATACATGCATAATGGAAGGAGGAAAAAACTGTCATGTCACATATTTTAGATCTATTCAGCTTTAATTTTCAGTACAAATACTTCACATCTGTGACTGTTTTTACACCTTCAGGCTGCAAAAGCCCAATATGAAGTTCAAAACATAAGCAGCAGTTCTGTGCAAACAAAAACGACAAGAAACTTGCATAGAGCAAAGCTGTTCATGCATACCTCAACATGTATGCATTCCATACTTAAGCATTCATACCTATCCCAGAAGGTCTTTGACTCACGTAACTTGTTGAAATGGAACGCTTGGTAGAATGCAGCTGACGGATTCCTATGAGATCCAAGAATCAGACAGACATATTGAAAATGGGTATGTAATACAAATACTAACTGTCTTATTTAACCCGAATTACAAAGTAAATTAGACATCCAGACAGGTTAAATTTATGTCCAAAAGTTTACAGAAGTCACAGAATGCCTAAAGAATAGTATAATTGTTGTTTCTATGAGTTTCCATTAAGGACATACTGATTAAAAAAAATATCTCTAGCCCTACTGATTTTCATGCTATTTCAAGTTGCTACCATAAAAAGATGACTGTAAACTGTAAAGCCATTAATGAAACATATTATGTCATGCCAACAGTCTTGTATAGGTAAGCTGTATACCGCTCTAATGCTATACATGCCTAAATTCAAATGATACCGTTTTCATATTTCACAAATGTCTCTGCAAACAGTACCTAATATTTCTAGTTTACTTAGCACTCTATATTCAAAACACATGAGTTCTCCAAGGGAACCTAGAAGTCAGAGCTAAACACACCACATTCAAGCTACGACACATTAAGTTATAACTGAAAACCAGATCAAGGTAAAATTGAAAAGTGGAATCTAAAACATTGCTGACTTTGTAAGCGGTTGTCAGTCATCCTCACGGCTCCCCTGCAACAGGGCAACTGTTGTTTGGAGGGGCCTTGCCAAGCAGCAAACCAGAGTGCTTCAGCTACCACCATGGGTCTCACAAGCCTTCAGCACAAGCTCCAGTAACCTTGCTGAAAACTGGACACTACGGCACAAACCCTGTCACCAGTGCCAAACCCCTGAGACAGCCTGACCCTCCCTGTTCAGCACACATTTGCCCCATAGACAGCAACTATACCAAGAGTGCAATTTAAATATCTTAATTCTCCAAAGTGTCATTTGAACACTTACTGTTTACAAGATACTGAGTGAAGCACAAAGACAAAATTCTCTGCTGCTAGTAGCTGTACCAGAGCATTCTACTTAAGCTTAGAAACTGCTTTTATCAATATTGCACTTCATCCTTATGCTGGTATAGCTGTGCCAGCCCTAGAGAAGAATGCAACAGCTTAACTGAAAAATCTTCAGAAAAGTTAGTATTAGTTCAAATTCCTTTTAAAGCCAGTTTTAAAATGAGAAGTTTATACCAACATTAGAAGCACAAGCATCTATTACTTTTCTAGGTTTATGGCAAGAATACTTCTTAAAACAAACTGTCTTCAATTATTCAATAATTTCCATTTAAGTACAATTACTGTATAGTTGAGTTGATCTCACAGAACTAAAAAACCCAAAACAATGACAGAAGCAGCACTATAACAAAACACTCTCTGAAGTAATATGATTCCCATGGCAGGTATACAACAAAAACCTCACAAGGATAACAACACTTGTACATCAGCAATGATCAGGAATTGCTTATTTAAAGTACTTGTCACTCCTCCTCCCACCTTCACCACTCCATCCTTCAAACCCCCCCCCCCCCCCCCCCACCTAATTCAAGTCTGGAATTTAGCTTAAGGCCTGCTACAGAAGCTGCTTGATCAAGCTGGTAAGCATCGTGCTCTTATATTGGCATTACTTACGTTTTTATAAGTGTTGCACTGTTGAGTGACAATTAAATACGACTAATTATAGGAAGAGCAACACAATAGCTAAAGCACATTTAAGTAACACAGGGACTTAACATATGGAAAGCAACCGGCATCTGCAGGCCAAGAGAGCATTCCTTTGTTGAAGGGAAGGAGAAGGCCCAAGCTCTTCTTTCTAATTCAGTTGCCTGTGAGGAGTATGTAAAAAGTCTCTTCCTCAGAAAGTGACTGGAAATAGAAAGTCATTTAACTTCCAAGATAAATTTACTTGCAGCATATAAAACGCTGTTGTTATTGTTAGCTGTAAGAAGTTGTGGTTTATAACCACACGGCATGTATTTCATACGGTCTATTTTTATACTGATACCCTATATGCTATATATTCTTGTACTATTCTTAAGCAAGTATCTGGAAAGGTATGAGAAAGCTGTCCTCATTAAATTCTCAGTTGACCCCCTGCTGTTGAAATTGCTTTTGCATTACTTCAGACAATTGAGAGACTATTTTCTATTCTGTAGCAAGATGTTAACTGGGTGGGGGTGTGTGTGTGTGTGTGGGGGGGGTGCTCCCTAAACAGGAAAAGCAAATCCACAGAGGTAGCGTGAATATTGCCTAATGTGCAGGTCTGAACTAATGCAATTGAGTTTCAGACTGTTGAAGCATCTATTTTTAACCACATCAAATAGTAACAGGTCAGAGAATTACTAAAAACTCCTTTCAGTTTGCAGAAGCAATTAAGAAAACCACTTACAGAAGTAGCATAACCTAGCCTGCTGCTGCCATGCCACAGCTGAAACACCAGAAGTCCTATTGACACTGCCATAACTGGATGCAGAGACAGCCTGGACCAGAAAAGCAGACTCCTCAGGTCTCCTCTCCAGCAGCTGGCTGGGTCTGAGACACTAAGACTCCCATTGTTGACACAGTGGGCCAAGAGCTGTCCAGAAAGGCGACGTCCCTGTCACTGAACCAGAGAATAAGCGCCCACCTCCTCTTCCATGGGAGGTACACCAGGCACCTCTCTTCCTCGATCTCTGTTGAGAGGAGAACAGGTATTCCCAAGGATAGAGAGGCTCAATTCCAGTCCCAGAGACTACAACAGACAACTAGCTTAGCACGTTTAAACATTCAAACTGTATCTCGATTGGTAAAAAATGTCTCCATATTTCTATAAAGTCCTACAACACATACCATACTTATTTCCTTTAAAAGCTCACAAATGTCGATATTCACAAACACACTCTGTTGTTAGAAGCCATAACCGGTTTTTATGCAACAAAAATTTGATCTAAATTTAAAGGATAAGAATTTATTCAGTTCTCTGAATACTTGAAACTTCAAGTTGTCCCTTTAAAAGGGAAGTCTAAACCATATCCAAAGTCTTACCTCATATTTGAAAGAGTATTCTCCCACTGCCATTAATCAGAGCAAGTACACGCCAGATACAAATTTTATTCTAGAGCTCTGCTTTGCTAGAAACCATGCCCATGAATACTGGCAAATTTTCAAGTATACAGATAAACGCCTTTTAGTTTAAATAATGATACTGGCTTTGGAAGTACTGAGTATCAGTTTGGCACACAGAGGCTGCTGAACAGATGTCTTTTTTTCTAGCTACTACCTTTGAAGGAGGAATAGTAACATCAGCTTCAGTGATGTCATGAACAATGTTTCAATCTTCAAACTACTGACCAACATCAGCAATTAAGGCCAACAAATGGAAGAACACATAAAGAATACCACCCTCCCCCACACTCTCCCCCCCCTCCCCCCAGGTGGCAAAACAACAACAAAAAAAATCATCCTAGACCACTTCAGTTCTCTCTCTCAGTATCACCAACTATTATTTTCATTAACTTTGAGAACAGGAATGATCCAGAAGATTAAAAAGGCCTAAGCACCTGTCTTTGAAGAACATGAAAATAACAGGTCAGACAACCTGTGCTCAATACCTCAGAGGAAAACCAAAGCAGAGCAGAACCACCTATTTATATTACCTAGACAGCAGCAAGCCAACATGGATGGCCTAACAGGCCTCATAGAAAACACACAGAAGATGGGATCACGTTATAATAGTAGAACTTTTAATGCCATCTTGCATGACATTTTCATCAGTAAGAACACGGTTTATACAAAGCGGGTCCACCATTGATAACTACTCTGCACACGCGGCTCTCCAATGGTTCAGTGGAAGGATGCATCAAACAGAGCTCTCCAGGGGTCTCCTCCGAGTGTGTTATAGGATACTTTAATCCATGACTTGGGCAGTGGAGTACAGACTATCTTTATACCTGCAGATGATCTGCAAGCACTCTGGACAGCAGGAATAGAATTCAGGAAGATCTTGCCCAATTGGAGCAATAGTCTGAAATAAAAAGGATGCAATTCAATAAGGATAAGCATGAAGTATTATGCTCTGGTAGCAATAATCAGCTGCACAAGTACAAAACATGGAACGAGTAGGTGACTGCAATTCCACAGAAGAGAATTTATTTAAACAGAAGTTAAAAAATAAAAAACTTGCAAAGGTGTCAAACTTGCAATACTCCTCCTGCACAGAAAGTACACATACTAACTGAAGTCTTGTTCTACTCAGCCTTTCTGAGCCTTTACTTAGATTTCACAACCAGTTTTTCATACCAGCTCTCCAAAAGCATACTGAAGTCCAGGTAAGACCACTAGAAGATATGTCATACTTGATGATTTTTTTTTCCAATAATCAGAATCCCTAAGTAGAAAAATTAAGCATTTGAAAGAGATGAAAGAGACAAGTTACAGGCTTCACACAGTTTCAAGTATCTGCAGAGGAGAAGAAAACTCATTCTCATACCTGTTAGATATAAGCACAGCACAAACATTACAGGGTTTAATTGCAGCAAAGAAAGTTTAAACTGCACCTCAGAATTGTTTTACACATAAAACAGCAAGGACTAGAAAAGACTTCTTACAGAAGCGGTAGGATTTCCACACTTGTCATTCTAGAAGAGATCAAGCTGTTACTGTTCCAGCAGATTTCAGGCCCTTAAGTCTCCAGAGCATCCCACAGGCCCATCTTTCACAATTCTTTGATAATTCAGGACACTGCTAGCAAGAACTTTAAGGCAGAAGTTCTGCCTTTGAACAGGATCAACTCCTATAGGGACCAAATTCAACTATCAAATGGAAAAGAAAGTAGTAAAGAAAGAGGCTGGTTTATACTTTGAAATCAAACTGCCTTTCCATTCAGTTGCAAAGTTCATGTCTTTTTTTGGTGGAAAGTGAGAAATGACCATTCTGAAACAAAATCCTTCTTAGCTGCAGACAAAGCTCATACTGAAGCACCGAGTTTAAGATTAGAAAGAATCAGTAAAATACCCATTATTCTAGTGTTCCTAGTCTTAGAAATAAGGTCATTAATCATACAGTGATCAACAGAACAGGGAATTCAACCGCAAGCTTCTAGCCTCCTATCCTTTGCACAGAAAGCTACAGGAGCCTGGTAACATGCCTGTAAACTGTGTTCTTCAGCCACATTTATCAAAGAAAAGATGTTAGTATGTTACTTTGTACATCTACATTATTTCTACATTGTCAAAAGTGACCTAAAGATTTTAAGAAATAAGTGTCTCAAAACCAGCCTAAGGATGAAGTCAGCAAATAAATGTATTTAGCCTTTAATCTGCATCAGAATTATTATTTAACAGTCAAGGGACTGCATAAGTAAGCACGGTCCCAGGTAAGATCAGACTATCAGCGTATATGGATGTGTTTTTACTGTGGTGGTCAATAAGGAATCGAGGCATTAAAAAAAAAAAAAAGGAAGGCAGTGCCATCAACTGCCCAATCTTATGTGCACTAAAGGACAACAAATAAATCCCTCCCTAGTTTCTGAAGTTTATAGAAAATTGGAGGTATTATTACCCAGAAGCATTTCAAACCTCAGTTAGTTTTTTGTTATATGTCCTACCAATCACCAATAAAAGGCTGTGTTTAACTAGGTTACTAGCTATGACCTGCAATAAAGACTGATTAGAGCTGATATCCAAATTAAAACACCTAGCGTGGTTTACTGAAGTCCTGAACCAGGGGTTTTGCAGTGACTTGATCATAGCTTATCAGGAAACTCCCAGTAAAGCTTATGACATTTCCAGATTATGTTTACACTAGTAACAGAATTCCTTCTCTGTTCCTCTTCTTTTAAAAGACATTTTACTTTTATAAATTTATATCACCTTCTATTTAATGCAACAGCAACTCTGAATCAGCTTTATTTCATAAGACTTCACCTACAAAACAGAGTAACTGGAGTACAAAGCTTTGCAGGAGAGAATTAACCAAGACTGAATGTGGGGAAGTCTGTGTAACATGCCTGTAAGCATAACTTAAGGAACAAACCCTCAAGATGAAAGCTCTTAAGTTTTGTGTTTACATATTCTGTTCACATAGTTCCTTAAATACATTACACTTGAAAAACATATCCTGAAAACCCAGCAATAATTAGACACTGTTACATTCAGTTTTAGGTGCATTCTAGCTACAGATGACAGGAGTGTAACTCAGCGGCCCACATGACCGTTTTTGGCATAGCAGCTCTCAACTAGCACAATGGGTTTTAAAGGGGTCACAGGCTATTTCTAAATGAAAATACCATACAGCGGAGAGAAAACACACTGTATAGATCTGATCTCCCCTGGAAAATCAAGATACACAAATTTAAGTGCTAAGAATGACCAAAATAGGACACGCTTAACAGCAACAGCCAGATGTACCACACAATAGTGCCAGTAGCACCAGCACTCAAGTTTCAGCTGCTTTCAAACAAACTACGCACTCCCACCCAACACTTTCAGAAACTATGAAAATCACCTTCTACTGAGAGAACTAAAGCAGCACACATCACCTGGAACATGACAGGGAAGTCTTGACATCAGCAGCTCCATTTCCGCTAGCTGCATATTAAAACTCCTGATGTTTGGTTTTCAAGTATCAGAAAAGAAAGAACTAGACTTTGGTACCAGAGTTGCATCCTCCTTTCCATAGCAAGGACCAGAGCCCATACTTTCTTTGCCTTGCCTCAAAAGAGGATTTTGGAAAATAATCTTCTGCACTGACTAGAAGTCTCTGAGAAGTGAATGAGAGATGACTGTCTCGACTGCAGAGGTTAAGAAAGTCTGGCAGCGGCCTTTCATTGATCACTTGCTTGCTCTGTTGAGATGCTGGCATCGGCTTTCCCCTGCCCTGCGGGCTTGGCTCTCTAGAAAAGAGACCAGTAACGTTCTTCAGTCCCTATGAATGCTAGGGAAAAGAATAAAACCACTTTTACAAAAATTGGTCATGAGAATGAAGCATGGACTGAGCAGGTTAGATCAACATTAATGGTCAGACCAGAGGGATGTAGCAAATAATCCGAGTATTTAGTGAGCAACAGTCAGACGCTTCCGAAATGTTCCAGCCCACCCTTAACAAAGAGCAGTCACTGGTATCACCACAAGCCCTTGCCTGAGGACAACCACTATTCTCCTCAGCTATACGGGAGGGATGCCAACAGTTTCTTCTCTCCTCCTAGTACTGAATGGTTGTAGAAAACATTTTTATACTTGACTCACCACTGCCTTTTAAAACATGCTCAAGGCCTTTAACAGTCCTCTACCAAATCAGAGCAGATGCACTACACCATTTCATACCATTACAGAACCAACAGACCTCACGTGATACTGATTTGTGAGACAAAAGCTGACCTAGCCTCACTTTTACACTTTATCATTATCTGATAAAATAGCAGAAAGTTTTCTCCTCCTACACCAAAGAATTTGAATACTGACTATGAAAATCTGGTCTAAAAAAACAAGAAAAGATTTTGACACAGTATTAAATTCAAACTCGCTTCAACAGGTTACAATAATTTAGCAACAAGTCTTCTGCAAATTACAAAGCTCCTAGCTGTAAAATCAAGATAGTTTCTTCTACTATACACTTCACAGAACAGCTAGCATAAAAACATTCTGTAACACAGGCATTTCAAGAAGAGTTGCTTTACAGAAGATATCCAGCCTAGATGTTTCAGGGGGAGCCACACCTAGTTACTAACTTCAGTCTACCAAGTTTTGCTATTAACAGTTCGAATCCTTCTCTGATTAACATCACTTTGTCGTTTCTGCCTTTCAGGTCTCTGGTAGACACTAGATCAGTAGAGCATAGGAACATGAAGAACGAGATGTTTCCCTTGATTTTGTTATGTTTTTTGAAAGCCTGAGTCCAAGTTTCTATTACAGTTTACATATACTGGTGAAAATTAATGAGGCCAGAAGGACATAATGTTTCCTGTTCACAGAGCCTTGGATCAATAAAACAGCAGCACCTTGCCTTGAGATGTAACTAAACAACACTAGTCAGTAATAATTTTATTAATTAAAATAAAATTACCTGTGTAGGTAATAATCATTCACTATTTCTGAAGGAGCTTTGCTGAAGAGTTCAAATAGTAAATTCTGATATGACTATTTGATACTAATCATCGAAAGAACAGCACAAACACTCAACTTCTAAACCTCTTCCATCTGATTTCAACAGCTGCAACTCAAAACTCTAAGGTTCAATTTTCTTGGGTCCCAGAAAGTGGTCCCCAAACCTCAGGAGTGCTGTATTGTAGACAATCCTGTAATCACAACAGCTTTCATGTCATTCAGGACTTTATTATCTTTTCCATCCTCTACATCCTGTGTTCCCACTTTCCAAAGCCAGACACAGTGCACAATTGGTTCACTCCTGACTAGTGCTTCTGTTCCAGCCAGGTAACCAACGCTCTTTGTGCTCTCCCTCCCTGCAGACAGCAGCACCACAGATATGCTTATTAAAACACTGTGTGCTAATAAAGCAAGGCTGTTTTGTGAAGGCTGTCATGGTTGTCAGTCAGGCTGAATTTTAATTACATAATCCTACAGACTGCGTACGGACTAATCTGAGTGATTCTGTTCTCAAATCAAAACACGTAACAACTGTAAGATTTCTCGTACTAATGACTTGTCTTTCACTGGATAAAGTTAGCCTCCAGTTCCTGCAGGTAGAGTACAAGACAATGTAGTTCACTTGATGTACAGCTTAGCTTCAAGAAAAAAACCACAATAGATCACACCTCCAAAGAGAAACAACTGTAGATTAGAAGTTGATACACTTAAACAGAAAGTCTTTGCTGGACCCAGTCAGGGATTCTTGCCAGTATTAAGAAGCTTTCAAGAAAAGCCACAGCGTGGTGGGTTGGCCCTCGCTGTAAGCCAGCTGCCCACTGACCCGCTCTATCAGTCCCCTCCTCAGCAGAAGCGGGGGGGAATGAAGATAAAGGCAGTTTAATGAAGCAATAGCAGAAGTCACACATGAGCAGAAGTGAAGGAAAACAAAAGATGTTATCCTCTGCTTCCCATCTGCAGGCAATGTTCAGCCACTATCCCAGGAAGCAGGGCTTCTGTACATGTAGCGGTTGCTCCAGAAGACAAACGTTGACAAACGTTGCAAATAACAAATGCCCCCACCCCCCTTTCTCTTAGCTTTTATATCTGAGCAGATGTCATATGGTATGGAATATTCCACTGGTCACTTTGGGTCAGCTGTCCTAGCTGTGCCCCCTCCCAAGACCTTGCCCACCCCCAGCCTACTGGTGAGAGGTGGGAGAAGGCTGGAGAGACAGCCTGGGTGCTGTGCGAGCCCTGCTCAGCAGCAGTCAGAACACTGGTGTGTTACCAGTACCCTTCTAGCTACCAGTGCAAGCACGGCGCTATGGGGGCTGCTACGGGGCTCAGCCAGACCCAAAACACACAGAAAGGCCCATCAATATTATCCATGTTTGGATTAATTGAGACAAGTTTAAAAAAAAAAAAAATTTACTGAAAATAAGTTACATGGTTTCAACAAACATCTTGAACTTTACCTCACAAGGGACAGAGCCTTCAGCATCTATTGTAATTTGCCAATTACAATCACTGTGCCATATTATTCTTACGCAAATTATTCCATTCAAGAGAGCAAACTTGGAATGCATTCATTCAAAAAGCAGACCCTAATACACTGGGTAAAAGGAAGTAGTAAAACCCAACAAATTCCGTATTTCTGAATTCAAGGGATTCACATTTGCTAATATTGCATTATACATCGAAAAATCCGGAGATGTCAAAACTCCTAAAATTACTGACTTTTACACAACTTGGCTGGTAAAAGAAAAAGGCATTTATTAATACATATGAACATGTTACTGTAGAGGATTAGGTTCCTACTGCGTGCTTTGCCCACAAAGCTCTATATCCTCAAACCTATTGATGAAAGGGAAAGCTGCTTGTCATTACTGGTGAAGGTGGCCTTGCACAGTGGAACAGCTGACTTGAATATTCATCTTCAAAGAAAATGGCCCCAAAATGAGATTTTTTTCTTTTCCACTAAGTTGCAGCACAGCAGTTTTAGATATTCCAGTTACCTGTAAGTACAAGTGGTTCCTGGTTTTCTGACAACAAAATATTTCAACATCTGTAGGAAAAAAGCAAACTGAGAAAACAGATTCAAGCAGACTCAGCCAAATTCTATCTGTCCTTACTTACGTGACATTGGTCAAGAAAACATCTATTAGCAAACATTTTAAATTAAACAGCTTTTAAAAAAGTTATTAGAACCTAGACCACGAATGGGATGGTTTATTACATCCTCCTGCAGGGAGGGTGCACAGAAGACGGGGCCAGGCTCTTCCCAGCAGCGCCCAGTGCCAGGACCAGAGGCGACGGGCACAAACTGACACACACGAGGTTCCCTGCGAACATCAGGGAACACTTTGTCGTCATCACTGTGCGGGTGCCCGAGCCCCGGCACGGGCTGCCCGGGGAGGGGATGGAGTCTCCCTCCTTGGAGGCATTCAGAAGCCATCTGGACGTGGTCCTGGGTGAGCAGGGGGCTGGAGATGATGACCTCCAGAGCTCCCTTCCAATCTCAGCAGTCAGCAATGTGACTGGTTTCTGTTATTGACAGAGACCCCCCTATTTCAGTTTTTAACATTTAGTAAGTACTAGACAAACATGCCAGTTGTCACTGTGATAGACAGCTGACACCGCTCTATGGTACTAATTAATATTTCTACCTTCTCACTGCACTGTTAAAAGCATTCAAGCAAGCTGTCATGATACAAATGCATTACTCCCAGCTTCAAAGGAAGAATAGATATATACAAAAACCCTCGTGGAGTAATTTTTTTGTCATGTAAAATAAAATTAAGACAAGGATCCAGCTGTCTGTCATGTGGCTGAATAACTCACCTACCTACCCTACATGAGTAAAAATAGATGATCCCATAAAGCAAAGAATTTACTAGCACTCAATACACACTTGTATTTATAACACGAAGTTTAAAGATAGAGGAATTCTCAAGAAGTGGAATGAAGAGACAACCTTACATTGCACTTCAAGTGACCTTTTATGTCTGGAGAATCTTCTCAGAAGACAGTAGCTTTAGCAGTTACTATAAATACTTCTATCTTTACACTTTGTCAAACATAGGAATAAAAGCAGACACCTGCGGCTGACAATCTAGATTTATCCACCAGAACTGTAACAGTTGTACTTTAGCAGGAATCTCACAGAAGTTTCTTATGGAATCATTGCTGACACACAGAAAGCACGAACAAGGTTTGCATTTTCCATGAGGAACAGAAACCACCAATCACCAGCTTTAAAACTGAAAAATGTATATATAGCCTCAAAATGCAACAGGCCAATAATCAAGTACCCAGTGCAGTAACAGGGAACAACCTTCTACTACCGTGTCACCTGAAGTCATAAAAGATTATCAGCACCTCATCTAAAAATACACAGCCTGAGAGAAATTTCAGCTCTTCCATAGTGTGACAGTAGTTCAGTAGTCCTGCCTGCTCTAAGAACCTAAATATTCAGCTTTAAACTTTTAAAAAAAGAAGTTTTAAAAGCTTCCATGAAACGTGTGCTGTTCCTACTATACAAGACAGCATTCACAAACAAGCCAACTATGGAACACTTGCATTCTTCTATAGGGGAGCAGAAAAAAAAAGTAACACACAGCAGCTGAGCAGAATACTTAGGAGTACAAGGTACAGAGAACTATTTATATTAGAGCTGGTATACTTTTTTTTTCCTCCAAGCATTTCCCTCCATTCCCCCTTTTAATAACTATCTCATCTGAAGCACAGCTCATTAAAGAATGTATTGACTACTCCTTAATGAAAGCAACTTAACGTTTAAACTAGGAAACAGCACTGTCAAATGAGCAACTACATTCTTCTGTTTACATATCCTGTAATACTCAAAAAATGAATGCACAGCAGGACAGGTTTTCCATAATCTATAGGCTGGTGTGGTGCTGGAGTTACCTTATGTAATTTTTGTTATACAAAGTACAGCAAGAAGTGAACACAACTAACTGGAGCTTTGTTTGCATTCACCATCATTTAGTTATCACCAACTGTAACGTTCACCTCAAAAGTCCTATCTGAATGTTTTTCCAATGCTGTAGTTCTGGCCATCAAACTGAAGGCACTCACGGCTCTGGAGCATGTCTGTCCATGTTTCATTCTCACCTGCTTCTACAAACACTCATAAACATAAATCCTTCAGGAGGAGAGCTGAAAACATTAAAGTCCGCAGTTGCAGTAGAGCTCAAATCTCAGTATGCTAGGTTTATAAGCAAAAGCGAAGAAACGGACAGTATTCAATAATAATGATACAATTTGAGTATTGCTTACTGTCACATATTTGCAGAATACTTTCTTTTTTCTTCAGAAGTACAATGAAATATGCATCTAGGGCAATACATAAGGATATCCTTATCAAAGTTACATTAATGCCCATGCCTGGTTTCATCCTTATACTATGAACATGGTCTCAAGAGCTCAATTTTATCAACAGTTAGTACACTATACAAATACATGATTTAGCTGAGCAGAGATATATGCTGCAAAGAGGTCTGCACAATCAGGTTTTCAACAGTTTAGCTGCTGTAGTTGACAGTTCACAATTGCAGCCATTCATTAGCGTTCCTGGAATACAGCCTGCACAGTTCAAGCTGGTCAGCTATCTCTGGAAAATGATCTATAATCTGCTCCTTTTCCAACATGCCTAGTAATATTTTGTCCCAAAAGTCTGCCAAACATGTAGGAGGTTTGAACAAGCTTTCTCAGTAACATTCTTTTAACAGAGACAACATATTTCTTCTCCCCCAAGAGCCAACAAAGTTATTAAGCCAGCTGGAATATTACGCTTGTGAACTACAGATTTGTGTATACACGGGCATAAAGGTGAGTAGAGAAACTGGCATACACTGATCCTGAAATCCACTCAGGTACTCTAACTACCCTCCATCCAAAATAATCAGTACTGCTGCTTAAGTTCAACCAATGAGACTCAGGGCAATTTTGAGATCCAGTTCTACTTGTGTTTCTGTAGCATCTGTCAGACTCCAAATTCAAAATGGATTGCAATATTCACAGCTGCCTCAATAAGATTAATACTTCCCCCATCCTTGAATACTATTGCAGTTTATTCTACTTGTAGCCACATTCAGAGAGGAAAAGATATTAAAACTGTGTTATGCTGTAGATTTTTCATAACTTCCACAAAACCCATGTCTCTTTTTAAGAGCTTAGCAATTTAGACACATCAACTGAAAAAAACACAGCTTTGTTTTTTAAAGGAAGGTGTGACACGCCAAACATTCTTTCTTGGTGTTTTTTGTTTGGGGTTGGGTTTTTTTAAAATTCTTTTGGACCACCTACCCATCCTCTTTTCCCCTCCAGGTAAGATTTTTTTGATTAATTGATTCTTCGTTATTCATGAGGTCAATGCAAGAAACCACAGTTTTGTCTAGACTACTGTAAAAGTGTACTAGAGTATCAAAACAAGAAATTAAAGGTTTTGAGGCAAGGTCTGGCAAAAAGTCAGTTCTACATCTATAGATACATAGTTCTATACATCTATCTACATATCAGGCTACATAACCTTATGTCTCCACATCTATCTACAGTTCATTTCAAAACAGCAGATCATAAGATAGCAATAATACAAAGAACTTTTTTCAGAAAGATGGGAACTGACCAGCTTTTTATATCAGACCTCTCCATCTCACACTTAATGTATTTCTCACATTGTTTTCAAAGAACTCCCATCCTAAACTATGTTACTTTTAAAACAGCTCCTCTTCATATTCAGAATGTTGAATGACTTACTAGACAAATTCAAGTTATTTAGAGCTGTACAGTATTCCTTGATGAATCATTATTTTAGAAGATTACTATAGGAGAATGATCTACACAAGTTTGTTAGGCTTCAAGTATGTAAGCTTCAAATATTTAAATACAATTGAAGGTGTCAGAAGAAACATAGATACCTGCCTACACACTGACCACCCCCTCCCCCCTCCCTTCCTGGGTATATTACACATTAATATTAAGATAAAAGAGAGAAACACTTTCCATCAAATTCTAGCTCTTATGATCACAAAATAAACTCTAAACAAAACCAAGCATTAACTTCCTGAACCTGCAGGCAGCCTAAAATAGTGACTCAGAATGTATGAACTCCCTCTGCACCCTATTAGTTTTATCATTGTCAATACTCAGCCTGTTAAACACTTGAAGGTCTTCATTAACTATTTCACCACTGATTTCAGCAGATAAAGCAGCTGGGCATAAGCCCATGGGAGTCAAGACACAATTTAAATGGCAGGAGAGAGGGGGAAAAAAGGCAGGAGCAAGAAGAGGACAGCAGACAAGCAGGAGACAGTTTTATAATAAAGCCTTCTCAATGCGTAAAGCAAATAAAAACGAAGTGGTAAAACAGCCTTAACAAGCTACTAGGTTTTCATTTTCTCCTTTTTCTGTGAAATCAGTGGAAGTCAGGCTACTGTTTGAGGGGAGCAAAGAATATACTTAGATCTACTAGCCCTGTATGCAGCTCCTACTTTGTACAAAGTCTAGGCCTATTTAAAGTAAGTTTTTATTGCTTATCAGTACCACCACTAAAGAAAGCTATTCCAAGCCAGGAGAGACCCTCACATACCGTGTAGCTCCTTGCTTAGTGTACCATTTCAGCAAATGTCAAGGTTTTATCACCCAGCACAGAAGCGGACAACCAAGTAGTACACGTTTCTTTTCAGATAACCACAAGTTAAGTTTCTCTACCAAACATCGTAATATGGCATGTCAAAAAGTGCTCTGCATTTAGAGTCCCTTCCTGTATCTTAATCATAGTTCTCATCGCTCAAGCTTCTGTATAAGTTTTTTTAGAAACAAACCACCTGTGAAGCAATACTGCAAGGTGGCTCGAGTTCAAAGACAAAACTATGAAAATAACTTTAAAAAATCACTGTTCAGGGTAACAGTACCAAAAACTGTCTCACTAGTGTGTACCACAAAGTTAGTAGCCTACAGGTTGAAATAAGTAGGACAATTTTTCCTTTATTATATAAAAGTGATTCATGTGTCACAGATTATAGTGTCTGTTACTATCATTTATATAAATATTAAGTATTAGAAGCTATGCAAAATGAGTGCAAAACACATTCCTTCCTTTCTGACTCCTTAATCATCAGAATGATTAAACACAAGCAAATCATCTTCTGATAATATATTGAGCTATAAAAAAAACCGTACCAGCTTGAAATCTAACCTTATTTGCACAAAGAAGAGTTTGTCAGCTGTGTCAGCAATCCCCTTAAGGTAGGCACCACTGCTAGAAAAATTTAACCATTTAACTTTTTAAGTCTTTTACCACTTTAAACAGAACTAGCACAACTCTCCAAAACACGGTTTTTGCTTGGATAGAGGCATTAGCAGTCACTATCTCAAACGCAGTGTTAGTCAAAGTTCAGCCCAAGACCTACATTACTGCAGATTTAACTCTCCAAACACTAATTTGTCTTTGAGGTACCTTCTCCATCCACTACACCCTAACCCGGTCGCCACAGCTGCTTTACTAAAAGGCACTTGGAGCAACACTGACTGTGCTATCTTGAAGTCCAGTACTCTCCCAAGGTGAGGGAACACTTACAGGATAATTCAGCACATTAGACCTTTTCATAATGGTGTTACTCCTGTTTTAAAAATACAAATACATAAACCCCACATGTATTTAATTCCTCCAAATTGCTGTAATCCCAACAGTAAATGTTAATTACACTAGTCCAGTATAACTGCACAAGAAAACACTGCTTTGCCTGAAAAGTCTTCTCTCAAACAACTCAAGAACACTTCTAGTCATCACACTACCCTTCAGAGCAGTCTGACAAGTCTGTGGAAACAAGAGTCACATACATGCTTCCTCTCTCAGGCCCCTGGATGAGTCTGCTCATACTACACACCTTTGTTACAACTAAGAGTTCCAAATTACTTTCCCATAAAGGAGAGTCATCATAAGGTTGTACCTTCCATTGCATCTATATCTTTGCCCAAGTAAGCGGTGTTTTTTTTCAATGCAAAGGATCATCACCTGTAGAGCTTTCACTGTGCAAGAGCATATAAATTCACATCCAGATGCAAGTACTTTCCTTACCGATAAGGTGCAAACCCAACAGCAGGACAAAAATCAAGAATCTGTCTTATAAGCCTTGAAGTTTTCCAAGATATCTCATCTGACGGCCCCAAATAGCAATACACTTCTATTTTTAACACTGCAACGTAGTGGTGTTGATAAAACCATCTTAACCTAGCCATCATTTTACAATGTGTTCAGGGGAAAGGAGAGAACTGACTTCCTCCCATGCTGAGCAACTGGGTGCAGAAGGATAGCTCTCAGTCTTTGATTTGGAAGTAGTCATATTATTTGTGCATTAAGCAGCTTTCAGGCTACTTTCTGCCCCATTTAGTGAGATCAGTAATCACACTTGCAGCCTGAGAGGAACAAGTACAGTTCACTGCTTGCCCGAACGCTTTGCTACCTTCTGTACTCTTAAAACAACAAAACAAGTAGCCCTAGTACATTTCAGTACAAATTTCTGAAAATATGAACTTGACAGTAACTCGATAGTAGTGGTTTCCCCCCCCCCTTAAGAAAAGGTATTTTTATGGCATTACAAAATAATTCATACCTGTCTTCATCACCATCAACAGGAATAGATATGCCAAATACAGAGCTGGCAAGACTGTTCATAGGAGTACTTGCAGGTAACTGAAGAGGATTTGCTAGAGTGTCTGGAATGGGAGGCTTCACAAGAGGTTTATTTTCAGCTATAAGAGAAAGTGGTGGCTGAGGTAGGGGTTCTGATTTTCTTCTAGTATCATCAATCTGGCCTACTAAGGATTGAGCTTGGGTCTGAAACTGTCCGAGGTTTGACTGTGGCAGATTCGCAGGTACATTAGGCGTGCCCTGCATTAATGAGTGTCCGACATGCTGTGGCTGAACACCGGTACTTCTGCTGACAGAAGTATGGCTAGTCAGCTGGGACTGGACTAGTGTAACAGGGACATTTGGCATAGTAACGGAAGTGGTGGTAGACACACTAGGCACACTTGTACCCGGCACAACTGCAGGCACGCTCTGAACTCCAGAGACCACAGCATGGGGAGCACCAGGCATTCCGGACACTTGACTGCTTCCACCCATTTGATGCTGAGTCACAGATTTCTGTTGCACAATCCCAGCATGTCCAATGCCTTGCTGCACCACACCTCCTGCTTTCGGAACGGCAGTCTGACTAGCTTGTGTCTGGCCACTCTGCATTAATCCCGATCCCTGTCCAACTGCTTCACCAGGCTGTGCCGACACCCCCATCACTGGTGCTCCCACAGGTGAGGGATTTTGGCCGGTCACCTGCCCCACAGGAAGGTTGGAAGCCACAGTACTTGGAACAGAGCCTGTAGTAGCCTGTTGAATAGTTCCTTGAGACTGCATAATTGTCATGTGCTGCATGTATTCGGTCTGACCAGAAGGTTGCGTTGGCAGTAGATGCACTGGTGGAATCTGGGACTGAGAATAAGCAAACTGTTGAGGCTGAGTCACTGGTATGTTTGCCTGCTGCACCTGCTGCTGTGCCACAGGAATGCTTGGCTGCCCTACTGTCACTTTTGGAGGTGCCATGCCTTTCCCATTGGGTCCAGCCTGTGTAACACCCTGCGTATTTACCTGTGGCTGCGATTGCTGTGGCACCACCATTTGCTGATTTGCTACCGAAGCCCCAGAAAACATAGGCTGAGCAGTACTTTGAGGCACGGCCCCACCTATGGGTTGTTGCAGCTGCTGTTGTTGCCCAATGACAAAATTAGGTTGCTGTAGAGAGGACTGGTTCATTTTCTCTGTCTGGATCAGCTGTGACACAGCAGTCAGGGAACTGTCAGCTACAGAATCAGGGCCATGGGCTGACACTGGCACAGCTGAGACCACGACGGAACCTCCTGTGGCACCAAGGCCGCTGTCCCTCTCTTGAGCAGCCTGCTCAAAGGTGCTGCTGTGCCTAATGCAATCTCCAGTCCTGCCCAGGACACCACCACCATCCGAGTCCCGGTCATAATACTCCATACACGTCCATCGTCCTCGCCTATAGGGCTCCCCTGTACCATGGTCCAGCTTGATCACCCTGAAGCGTGAGCTGCACGCAGCAGCTACTGTCTGAGACATCGTCCCAAGAGCAGCAGATGCAGAAAGCCCTGTGGAGGGCAAGGCGGTTGGAGCACTGCTGCTAGCTGCCACCGCAGTGCCAGGGGCAGTAGCTGACAGGGGGGCCGCAGAGCTCTTGGGCACAGCCCCCCCGCTGGGGGCCACAGCTGGCGGAGCCGCAGCTACCCCACCCGCAGCCACAGCCAGCTGCCCATCCAAAAGGAGGTTGGGAGAGATGTTGCCAGGAGTTTCAGCCTCACCCACGTTGTTGAGCGTCTCTTCTGAGGAGCTCCGCTCACAGACATCCTCGGGGCCATAGTCGGTGGCTCTGGAAACGTCAAAGATTTCAGAAGACACGTCCTCAGTGCGGGACTCATCCGGGTCGTCCAGGCTCTCGGTGTCCTCGGTGATGCTGCTGGCCACCTGAGCAGTGGTCACGCTGGTGATCTGGAAGCAGCTCTTCTTCTTGGCCGGCATCTTGGACATGTTTCCTGCGCGGGGCCGGTCTCCGCCGGCCGGGGCGCGGCGCGCACGGGGCCGGGGCGGGCTGTCACGGCGTGCCGACCGGGCCGGCGGCGCCACCGCACATCCTCCGGCTGCTTCCTGCGGCGGGCGGGCGGGCCGCGGCGCTGCCGCTGCCAGGCCGCGGGCCGCGCGGGGGGCGGCGGGGCTCCTCCTCTTCCTCCCCGTCCGCAGCCCTCCTCCCGCGGCCGGGATGCCGGCCGCCGCCGCCTCCTCCTCCCCGCCGCAGCCCCCGCTCTGAGCGCAGCGGGACCGGCCAAGCGCCCTGCAGCTTCCTGCCGGCCGCGGCGCGGCGCGGGCCCCGGGCGTGCGCAGCGGCCGCAGACGCGGGCCCGCAGCCCGCCCCACGCGAGGGGCCCCGCGGCGGCCGGGCGAGGCCCAGGCGGCCCCGTCTCCCCCCGCGCCCTGTCTCCGCGCTCTACCTGGAGACCAGCGCCAGGCGCATCCTGCTCGGAACCAGCCCGCGGGCGAGCCCCGCGGCCAGCCCCCCCCCCCGGGCGGCGGGCCGGCGCTGCGGCGGCGCGGCGGAAGAGCAGGCGAGGCGGCCCTGCGGCGGGCGACCCCCTGCGCTGCAGCGGCGCCGGCCCCGGGAGCGCGGGCTCCGACTGCCGCTCCCTTCGCCCAAGATGGGGCTCAACTTCTCCTGCGCTGCACCCTGGGAAGGGCGCGGCCACGCCCCCGACGCTGCGGCGTGATGACGTCACGCCCCGCCGCCGCTCGGCGCAGGGGGAGCACGGCGCGAGCGGTGGCCGCTTGGAATGTGCCGCCCGCCCACTCCCCCCGCGGACCGTCCAGCTTGGTCCCGCCCGGCCGCGCGCGGCCCGGCGGCAGCTGGGCGCGCGAGCCTCCCTGCGGCCTGCCCTGGGGCGCGAGCCCGCCCCCGCCCCGCGCCTCCCCGCGCTGAGGTGCCGCGGCCCAGCTCCTGCGGGAGGGCTGTTAACGGGGCATCGCGGCCAGGGCCCTGTCCGTAACCGTTTCGGGCGGCGGCTGACGCTGTTTAGTTCTTTTATGTCAGCTGTTGTGTGGCAGTTGCCCCGCCACGGTAGGAGGTTATTCCAGAAATTCGCTCTGCCAGTTATGAAAATCGTCGTATCTCCAAGCCTAAATTCCTAGCCAACTTGTAGTCCCAGGTCTATACTCACGAAGGTAACCGGTTGCTAGCTACTTCTCATAATTGCCATGGCCGTTCCCAGAGCCTGACTCTGCGTGACTCGCAGTTCGAGTAATCGCTCTTAGAGACGAGCGAGCAGAGCCGCACGCAGACCTGCCGGCCAGGCACTGCTGGTGCCATAGCCTAGGCCATAAGGAGCCTACCTTTGGTGTCTTCAGGTGCTCATCTCAGAAATCCCTGATATGTAAGTCAACTTTCTGTTGTATCTCATTTCTGTTATTACAGTCACCAATGTCATCAGGGTTTTCCTGTATGATAATCTGGTCCCGGTTTGAACAGTTGTGCCTTGCCACTGTACCAGTAACCTGTCCTGGCCGGCTGTCAGGTTGCAATCTGCTTTAAGACCAGTTGTAACATACGGAAGATCCCCACTATTAGCTTCCCTTTGGTTCAGCTGTTACCTGTAAGGGCAAACAGTTCAGCCAAGTTCTGATTTATTTGGCAATTTTGCATGCTAATCCATCTCTTCTGTATCTATTTTCAGTAGTATTTTCCAATATATCATCATACCGAATACTTCTTTGGCTTCAACAGAGCTTAAACCTACTGCATTAACAGTGTAGGGACTCATTTATGTTAGGAAGGAGTTCTGAATCTGGCATGAGCCACCGTGGTAAATTTATCCATTAAATTTATCCATTATTATCAGGCCTGCTGACTACACGAACTTTAGCAAATGCCCTTCCACTTTTTTCCACCCCCAACATTAATTTGAAGTTCTTATCAACTACTGTGCTAGCGCCAATTCCAGAAAACTTCTGCAGGAGATGTTTGGATGTGTCCATTCATGTTATTAGCATCTTCCATTAATCAGATATTTCAAATGGTCTGTGTCTCCATACTTGAACTTTCTGTCATGATTATCCTGTGACACCTTCTCATTTCTTCTCATGGAGGAAAGAATTCTGATCATCACCCAATTCTCCATTTCTTTGACCATTGCTATAATTCAGTGGGAATCTGGTAGTGTCATTTGACCAAATGTAGAAGATTACCAGTGGGGTTTTCTCTGTTAGCCCCAGGTCAATGTCCCACAGTTTCTGCCCTGCCAAGTACCAAACTCCCGCTTTTCTGGGTATACTCTGGGTAGAGGACTGTCCCTTCAGCTATTGCCATACACATGGGTAGTCTCTTTCGAGTCCAGAATCTCAGGTTACACCCAATCTGTTCTGCTTTCTGTTCTGTGGTGCCTTCTGAATTCTCCTTATGTGTGCAACATCCTTGGTTTCCATGTCTGTGTGCATACAGTGTGCCAAGACTTGCTTTTCTTGTCATCCTCCTTGGCACTTTGTCTTCTGCCTACTTCTTTTTACACTAATTTGAACCTTATTTTTGATTCTGTTTCTCTGTGTACTAGCTCATCCCTTATTATTTCCTATCCTCATATTCTTCAGTGTCTGCCTTCTAAAGTTTCTTCATTCTGCATACGTTAGGAGATGGTGAACTGTCTGTGTGGCATGCTTTTTGCTCCTTAATGATTTTCAATTCCCATTTGAACTCCATTTGTAATTCTTGGGTTTCCTCCTGCTGTACAGGAGTTTTCGCTCCTGATACAACATGAGGTCTGTCAGGCAACACTTTCTGGAGTAGCTTCTACCAGGTGCCCACAGGAGGATAAAGCATATTCTTTATATTCTGTTTGCTGCCATCTTATTAGCCCTGTGATCAAATCTACACTCTTAATCTTTTCTGTCCAACCCTGCCTTTGAAGGGGGAATAAAGACAATGCCCCAAACTTCCTCCCAAACAAATTCCTTCCAACATGCGATCCTTTGTTTCCTGCACCCTGCATGGTTTCAAATATACAAATGTTAGAGAGGAAATGTAATATATGCAGTAAAAGATCTCAAAAAACGAGTATTATCAACTTAATACTAATTTGCAATGTTAGAACTTTGTATTTCAATCTAAGAAATGTTTTACATTCATGAGAAAGTGTATTTTTGGCATGGGCTGTGAGGTGTTAGACCTGAACCTGCCATTAGCCTGGGAACTATTGCTCCTTGTTCTGTGAGTCAACCAAGTGGAGTCTGATAAAAGAACGGAACTCTGTACTTGAGCTGAGAGGGCGATGCTGCTTTGGCAACTTCAAGTTTCATTTTAACAGGCAGCATGTGGATGTGTCTGGGAGTTTTTAAATCAGTCATGACCACAGTGGATTAAATAGCCAAGGGAAATTGGCTGAATGATGGCTTCAGCTTCATATGGCTGAAGATGTACAATAATGCAATATATTATACAGCACTACTGTTTATACCACAGACACTAATGAGGTCAGCAGGAGTTCTGGGTCTTTTTCAAGTTAGTGTAAAAGCTGTGGGGAGGTGAACCAGCTGGGATTGTATGTGGCACAGATTTTACATAAATGATGATGATAATCTTTGAGGAAAATTTCACCAAGGCAAGGAATAACTAGCTACAGGAAATAGTAAAAATTTGAGATATTTTTTAATATGGATTTTTAAAATTTGTTTGTTTTCAAACAGAAGCATTTGGGCATATTAATTCAATACATTCAGGACAACATATAATAAAGCTGTTCTGGACAGGAATACATTTTAAAAACCTGTCCCCACATTGATAAATAGGCATATCAGTGGAAAGATGCAGAATGGCAGAATGTTAAGAGTGAGACAATGCAACAGATACTTTTCAGTCAATAAGGCAGTCTGTAGAGAACTGTTTATCATGAGCGAGATGGCACAATCTCCCCCAAACTGTATATATTTAACATTTTATTTCCAATATAAGGTAGTTGTGAAGATTCTTATTGATCAGCTGTTGGATTTATGTGTGGCGTTTCATCTCAGTAAAATGTGAAATCAAAAAAAGTCTCCCTCAGGAAGTGACATTTTAAAAACATGCAAAGGACCCTTAAAAACAGAGGCAGAAGTTACTATACTAGACCTACCCCTGTAAGTGATCTTTCAAAACGATTATAGGAAGGACACTGATACGTTATTAGCGGGATGAAGTTCTTTCCCACGATAGAGGTATACAGACCCATAACAGATAAGGTAACACTTTTTTCAACATTGAACAGCTACCAGTAGGTTGTTGAAGGGTAAGCTGCTAGGCTGTAAGAAGAGATGCTTCTCCTGTGCATCTGTAAATGTAATTTACAGTAAACCAAAATGAAATGTTATTTTCTCTTCATTTTTATACAACTACTATATTATGTTAGTGTATGAAAATATGTGTTAGTAGAATGGTCGCCTAATTTTGGTAAGTGGTGAAATTTAAAATAGCAAAGATGCTATTTTAGAATCCATTAATTTGTCACTGTTGTTGTTCAGAATAAATTAACATTTGAAATTATAAAATTTTAAATCCCAGATTCAAAGTTGTTTGCTAAACCCTCCATATGCGAACTGTGTATATATGTATATTTTAATGTAATATAAAATGTAATGAGGAATGGGCTATTTGGCTGACATTTAGTGTGGTCTAGCAAAGGAGAAAGGGAAATTAATAAAAAGTAAAATAGGGAAAGGATGAGGAACAAGAATGAACAATATAAACTAACAAACCAGAAAGGTTTCTGAAAAGTCAAGTATAAAAATTGCTATAGCCCACAGCCAGGTTAGCCAAGATACAGACAAATAATCCACACAATGGCCTTGGCAACATTACACTGATAATGTTTTTGGAAGGTTGACTTAGTGCTGAACAACATTCTAGTATGTCAGGCACCAACATACCAATATTTTTATTGTGTCAAGCATGTATATATTCCTTTTTTGCCTTCGAGAAAAACACCTGCCACAGTTAGTTCAATTCCCACAGGACTCCAGTTTGAGTTTCTGTGAGTGTCAGCTGCATGGGACTCTCGTGGTTTCTGTCTGTGCGTGCGTGTTCCTGTTTTTTCAGGATCTGGCAAGGACAGATTTAGCAGGCAGTGGTGAAGGCAGCAGGCTCCTTTTCAGTGCTCCTATGCTGTGTGACAGAGAATTTTGTGTCATTCTTCCACACTCCATCACCTTCTACCATTACATATTTCACTAGGAGGATCCCCTGACAGACTTTCAAGTAGCGATGAAAGCTGTAAGTGGATTTCCACACTTGTGGTACTACTGTTTGTAGGTGGCATTTACATATTATGGCCTTTAAAATCACGTGCCAGTCATGCAAAAGACATGGATCTTTTACAAAACCTCAGCCTCAGAGGCTGAGAGCGCAGATATGCTATCACAGATGACAGAAGACAAAAAAGAAGCTCCTCTAGAGTGTAAGCTATAAAAACTAAAACACTGGCTGCCTGCAAGTATCCAGTGAAAATGGTACTAAAATGTTCTGTTTGTTTGTTTATATGATTTTAAATAGCCAAAAGGTGGTCCTTCCCACTTAATCATCGCTTAAATCTGTGTATCATTCAGACAAGGATAAAAGCTGTACATTAAAAACCCTAAACGGAGTTTGCACAGGCACACACATGCTCACATCTAGAGATGTATGCTTTTGTGTATAAAGTTGTATATTAATAGCTGTCTACGGAAATTCAAAATTTTGAAAATCCCTAATGATAACATTAAAAATACAATGTTTTTAAAAAGAAAGCTGTATGAATTATCAAAGGGAGTTGGACTATTTATTGGTATCTAGAGTTCATGGGTTCAAATTTCTTAGCCTTTAATAACATTAGGTGATTATTGTTGGAGATTAAAAACTAGCCTGGGGAAGCAGCGTGATCTAATAGATAGGGCATTTACCCAAGTATCGGAGTCCAGATTGAAACTGTTTGTGTGGATTTCTGTAGGAAAAGTTCAGGGGATTAGTATTTTAACTTCAGTCTTACTCCTAAATTGGTATTTATCTGCAGTGTGGCCTTGTACAAGTTATTTTTCCTTCTTTGTGCCTTTTTTCTCTCCCATCTATCAGTCTGCCTTGACTGTGGATACATAGAAGTCTCCAGGGCTCTGCCTGCCTCTTTTTGTGTTGAGTACTGAGCGCTACATTTTGGTCAGGCTATGTGATACTGTCATAGAAATAGTAACATGCTGGCACAATAATGGACAAGTGATAAGCAATTAATTTCTCACTAGGTTCTTCTCAAATCTGAACAGGGATTTAGGAGTTACTAAAAATTCAACTTTCATGTATCTGAATTGAGGTTTACCAATTTGGTATTTTAAGAGTGCACTCCCCTTCAGATGACTCTTGTATCAAGATCCTGTATTAACATCTTAAATTTTAAAATAAACAAAATAATATCAGAAATTCCTTTCCTCCACTGTAAACTGTACAATTTCCATTTTATTAAAGTAGTGGTGCTAGTCAGTAAGACATTTATCCAAATTCTTGTTGTTTTTAAAACACATCTAAATTACCACAAATGATCTCAAACCAGACTGAGATGCAATGGTAATTCGAATTTCAAGTTCTTTTGAATTTCAGGCTGCAGGATGTTGACTGCAAGACCTGAAGACAAATTCCAGGTTAGAGACTGCTGGAGGGAAGAAGGGCATAGAAAAGGGCAAATGAGTTACTTGAATGTGTAAGTAGGATTTTTGCATTTATAAAGGCCACTAACTATCAAGAGAACCAGCGAATAGTAGCTGCAGTATTTAGCTTTAGGCTCTTCTTAAAGTCTCATGTGACAAAAAGCATGGAAATTTCCTCTTTCCTGACCCTAACAAAATTGCTCTTTTATGTCTTTCCAGTGTTCATTGTCTTCTATATGGACAATAATAGGCATTAAATGCAACAACCAGTGAAAAAAATTTAATATGTCCAACAACTGAGAACAAATGGAAACTGTAACACATATGGAAACACATTTAAAGTGCAAATAGAAATTAATACATGTTACGAGATCTCACCAGTTTTTGCTAGCCCGATCCTGACCCCTTTCAAGGCAATGGCAAAACCCATTAAATGTCAGTGGGAGCTGTGTTTTACTTAACTGAGCTATGTTAAAATCCAAGATGCACATTTGTACTGATCAACAGACAGGTCTTTAGTGTAATACACTCTTCTCCTTGATGGGTACCTTTACTTCTATACTATCTTGTGCTGCACCTGATTGTGCTGTTTGACTAGAAGCAGTCTGGGGCAGGACCTTTCCTCTCTTTAGCATGACTTGTCAAAGACCCTCTAAAGAATTATGTAAATAATTTAGGGAAATTACAGCATTATATGGAACAGTTGCCTGAAGAGTGCTGGTTCACTAGGGGAGTCTGAGGTTAATAGACTAGTTATTGTCAATTACTTCTGGGCTGTATAAGCCCCTGTGTGGTTTTCATCTGTTTGATTTGGCTGTTCTCATTTACATAGTTACTCTTAGCCTTGTTGTCTGCTTTATTTCGAATAATTTGTGGTTTAGTGGCAGAAATAAGAAAAGGATAAGGAAAATCTGAGCTGCAGATCCAGTTTGGAATTGTAGTACATTCTTGATGCTGAAAAAAAAGTATGTATTTTGAAGGCATTATAAGGAAAGTACCATGTGTTGGCACTAGCAGTGAATTATTGCTGCAGGAACACCACTTTTAGGGAAGGCACAGAGCAGACCTAGGTTTGGTCTGTATTTTAAAGCCAGGAAATAAATCCTGGCTTTAGGATAAATAAGTCAGGTTGGTCTGGCTTTTCTTTTTCGGTTTGAAAATGAAACAGATTGTAAACTTGATATTTAGTTAATACACTAGATTGCAATGAAATTTAAACACACAAAAATTCTTCAATTTGATATATAAATAGATTACAGTATTTTCAGCATTCCAGCCATATGATCAAGTACAATCCAGATCAGGTTGCATTTTACCTAGTTAAAAAAGCAATGTGAATGGTTTCAGATATCTTATGTGGAGTTCAGCAGCATATTCTCTCATATATTTAAAAATGTCGAGTAAAGACTAATATCAATTGTGGAGAAAATCCACATTTCTTCAACAGACTTTTTATGTCTTAAATCTTTCTGTTTGACATGAGTGTATTTTAATGGGACATCTCAATAATTCATCGCTGGATTTCCTGGAATCTAAGTTGCTTGTTTTCTTGAATAACTCTTCTTTGAACAGTAAGTAATCACGTTACTTTGTGCACGAACAATTATTCAGGTTTTCTTACCAGCTATATCAATTATCTCTCAGTGTTAAAAGCATGAGTAATGGCAGGGCATTCATTGTTTCAATTAACACTGGATGTCGTCTAAGCAAAAAGGGAATGTACACAAATTTCAGATAGCTAGTCATACCTTAAATAACCTGTGGCATGACTTGATCTATGGTTATAGATCAGCCTGCACTGCTGAGCTCCTAACATGCAGGTCTCATGTAATACTTGTAGGATAGGAGTAAGAGGAAGTGCGGCATAAAAAAATCATCTATTTCTAAGATGAGAGAGCAGCTACAGAGTAGACATTAAAGCAAATGCAACTCTATAATATTTAGATGGCCTATTTAAATAGATTTTCCAGGGAGTCCTGATTGTTTGGAATGGTGATGTCTGTGCTCTCCAGCTAGCTGAGACAACATTCATTTGGTTCAAGTATGTAAGATACTCGGGTTCAAAGGTGAACCAGTATCTCTGCCCCTCACATTTCACTTCAACACATGCAATGCCTTTTCTTCCCCTTTTTACTGGTTAAGCATGCGTTCAAGATCAAAGATTAGAGCTAGCTAAATAAAGGTGTGTGGGAGCTTCTACATATTTAGGTTCTGAGTAATTTTTGACAGATCTATTGCTACCATATCACGTGGGATACAGATTAGCCAAAACTGGTTCCCTGGCCTGTTTTTGCATAAACATGCTGCATAAAACTTACATTCTGCAATAGCTGCAACTTTGCTACAAAAGCACAAATACTGGTTTTGTAGTGGATAGTGGATTGATGGATAATCTGGGTCCAAATGGAAGCTGTATACAAAATACATAGAAAAAGTAGTACTTCTGTGGCGAATTCCTGCTTTTCTCATCAGACTGTACAGGCACTATAAAAGCCTGTAACTTTGCACATACTGAAATGCTTGTGCTGTCAGACACAAAAATGGTGTGGCAAATATGAACCTGAATTCTGTTTACATAAGTCTCAGGTTTTCTGCTGCTAATTTTGTTTTTGAAGTTAGGTAAGTAGTTCCACTGAAATAGAATTGTCAGTGAAATGGAGAAATTACTCAGCAAACCCAAAAGTGTTAGAAGTAGAGAAGCAATAGTTATGTATGATGATCTGCATTTTGTATTGTTATTATTTTATAATGGAACACTTCCATTATAAAATTGGTTAAAAGAACAGGCACAATTTGTTGTCCTTCATCATTAATGCTGAAGAAGTGATCTCAGTATATATATCCATGTGTACAAATTCAAAACACTTTCAGAGATCTGTCTTGGGAAAATGAGAAAACAGAACATTTGCGGAAATGACTATCCTGAAGCTTGTCGGAGTAAAAGGATGGAAGCGGTACAAAATTACTTCTGGGTTAAATGAAAAATATCACAATACTTTAAAAAAATCACAACTAGGACTTCCATAATAATTACCTCTTTTGTGGCAAGCCCTAACAGATTCTGCATTAGGAGTCTCATCAGTGGAATTGTCCTGAAGGTGTTAAATAGTATGGAAACTCGTTAGTAATACATTGCAAAAGCAGTGATATACTTTCATTTGAAGGATGATTTTTTTTTTTCTGAGTTGCACTACAAATAAGTCATTCCGTATAGATAAAAATTAGCTTGTGAATTTTTCAAGTTAAGACCATAGAGTATTTTTCTTCAGGGGCTTATATTCTGTTAAAACATCTGAAAATCATTAAAGGCTATCGATACAAAGTGGTCTCCAAGAAGAGGAGCTGTAGTCTCTGCAGGGAGTAGTCAGGACTCAGTGACTCCTTCTTACAGAAAGAGAGGGGTGGTGGCTGGTTTTTTTTCAACCACAGTCACACTCTTGCTGATGTCTGAATAAATTTGACAGCATCCGAAGTGAACTAGTAGATGGGTTGCACAATGATAGCATTGCTCTGCAGCAAACATGACATCAGAGCAGTGAAATTTAAGTATGGAAGGATATACATGCATATATCTATATGATTGATATATATATATGTATAGATATGATATAGATATATATGCAGTAGATAGAAAACAGAAACAGCAGTTAGGTCCTGGGCTTTACCCCAAGGGAAGTCTTGTGGTAGCGTTACTGTTAGTGGTGCTGACCTGTGCAATGCACACCCAGACACCCAAGTCCCGTCTCCCAGTACTGCAGCTGACCAAATGCCCTTGCAATGTCAGAAAAAGTAAAGAAAGCAGCAGTATCAGAAACAGGAGGTTAGTGTAACTGGCATGGATCCAGCACTCCGTGTGTTGTTCTTACGCAAACAGCAAGGCTTCTTGAATGTACAGGTCCGGGTAAGTTGCACTTGAGGGGCTTGGGGAGTCTTCCCATTCTTGACACACCTACCCTGCTGTTACTGCCACTGCTGTTGTTCCTAATGCTGTGTAAATGCAGTAAAAAAACCTATTTCTGTTACCTGTTGCCATTCCTAAAATCGTAGCTGTGAATCTCAACTCAACTGGAAGGTCACAGAGAGAGCTTGAAACAGGCTCTTATCAGGACCTCAGTCAAAGGGTGGGCAGAAAAGCACTGCCTTGTACAGCACTGTCAAGTATCCCATAAGAAAACAGTATTTCACCTTTATACTACCACTAGTCCTCTAATTTAGCACTCTCTCTGCTTCCCCACCCATTAGCACATACAGTAGTTCTAAAACAGATTTCTGTATAAAGTGCTAGCTGGAAAACTGGTAACTGGCTGTCTTCTGTAGCTGGTTTCAACAAGACATGAGTCCATTTTACACTGGCTTTAGTGATCATCAGCAAGTACATTATACAAGAGAATAGAGACAATTTTTGTCAGAAATAAATATTTGTTCCCCACTGATGAGAGGAATCCTAATACAAAAACCATGAACTCACCTTCAGAGCTTGTTAGTGTCAGACCATGCTGTTCTATTGCAAAAAGGCAGCCATTTGCTTTTCATTTACTCTAACAAGCAACTACTGTTTCCCCTTCTGCTTAACAAGGCTTTATTTAATCATGCAGTGAGTCTCATGTACAGCTGTTAATTCTACATCCTATTTATATCAATGGCATTTACCTTATGTTAATGGTTGCAGAAAGTAAATAGTAATGTGCTGAGGACATGCAAAACAAAATATGGTTTCTGGCTTGTTAAATATTCATCACTGAGCATATTTTTCCGCAGCGGCTGCCTTGCTGTAATAAATAAAATTAAGGGCTAGGCCATTTTATTATTAACCATTCTATATTGACACATAAGAAAATTAATTGCTGTCCTTTTCAAAAGAGGAAGCTGCTGTTTTGCTGTAACACGACATACAAAGCTATAAAAAACAAACAAATTTTGCTTAGAAAAAACAAATACATTTATTGATATATTATACCAAAAAATATTGATATATTATACCAAGAAAAGGTAGTTCTGGGATATCATAAAGTGCAGTTCTTATATGGTTGTTTAGTTAGTGATGGAATTAGAAGCAACATTATTACTTCCTTATTAGTGGATAAATGTACTGAACAGTGCAAGTATGTGGAACGAAGTCTTGAAGTTGTATGGCTCTCCACTAAAAATGCGCAGAGTTGGGTGACAAATTAATACTAGCAGGCATACATGAAATGCAGGCATCAAGCTTGAAATCCTTGTCCACGCAGAACTCCCATCAAAATCCACTTTGAAAATAGGTGTCAGCAAGCATTTAGCAAGTTTTAGCAATGTCTGTTAACATAAAGAAGCAGTTTCTAAACGCATTGCACCCTGTGGTGCGTAGTTTCATGTAAAATG
Source organism: Falco cherrug (assembly GCF_023634085.1). Taxonomy (NCBI): domain Eukaryota; kingdom Metazoa; phylum Chordata; class Aves; order Falconiformes; family Falconidae; genus Falco; species Falco cherrug. Next base: position 33,829,751 of record NC_073707.1, read on the forward strand.
CTAGTTAAGTGCAGGCACTGCTGATGATTTAACTTAAACCTGAACTGGCGACAAAGCCTGTGGAATTCTCAAGAAGTTTTTAATTGGATTTGAAAATGAGATGAATACACAACCAGAGCTTTCAAACATAACATATGTAATAACAGTTGCTGGAACTGCAGTGAAGATAATGGATTTGTACTGCCTTTCCCACACTATGGCATTGTGCTATGGTTTGGTTTTGGCAGGAGATGACAAAGAGATTCAATATCATTCTGAATGCTGCCTGAAAGTTTCAGGCATTAAATTGTTATGACTGGTTCTTTTAATACTCTTCCAAATACTAAAAAAAGTGTCCGATGCGTTTATATTAAAACCAAACATGGTTTGGAAAAATAGTAAAAAATATAGAGGTGAATCCCCCTCTAACTGAAGTAAACCGCAAGATCTTCTTTTACTTCCACATTCTGGTCACAAACCTGTAAAGATAATATGCATTCATTTGAGAATGGGCCACTCTAATAAAATGAGATACTTGGCAATTATTATGCAACATATTATTCAATATCTCCAAGGAGATTTGCGCTGTGAAAATATATGGACTATTCCTCTCTGAAATAGTAAATCTTACACTTGTCTGTTCAACCCGCCCCCCCTTTTTTTTTCACCTTTTCTTCTTTCCTCTTTAGAGACAGTAACAATTTAAACTCATGCAAGTGTGGTTCCCGTAAGAATGGCTCTAAAATGCTTTTGGAGTTACTCTACCACTTGAATTAACCCTATTCTAGGTCAGCACAAATTTGACCTGTATTTTTCATTTGCTTTCTTTTTCAGTTTTAACATAATGTTTGAAAATGGAAAAAAAAATCATCTGCTCTACTTAAGCAGTAGACAAGGTTTGATTACAAAATACCATGAGCGACGCAGATTTCCCTCCTTGGACAATAGTACTTGCTTGTACTGGCTGATACTCATGTTCTACAGAAAACACACTTCAACAGCACATAATAATGCACGTTATGACTAATTCAGCTTATAAGCAGTGCTATTGTGGTCTCTAGTATAGGAGGTCTTAGCTTTTTTTCAGCATTGTCACACACAATTTTTAGATGATAGTGTCATACAAAGAGAAGATCAGCTGAAGGAAAAGAGAAAAGTTTTTTCTGATTTTCCTAGTCTTTCAGCATTAACACCTTTGGTTTGCATTATGACAACTGTATAAAAGCCATTCAGTTTCTTACTTTTTCCCCCTCAGTGAGGCACTCAGACGATTACTAACTTACTATGAATCAGGCACTGTCTAGATCAAAGACCCCCCTGTTTTTTTTAAGTTTTAGGACATTTCTCCACCTAATTATCTTGGAGCTGATTTTTGTTTTCTTCTCATCTGGTGCCAGTAACAAAAGGGCAGAGATGATAAGTGAAATCAATATTGTTCTCTGTTACAGAACTTCAGGTTGCACAATGCTATACAGTGGATCAAACAAAATTCTTAAAGAAGGTCTGCAGTGGTCCCCCGGATCTCAAACACCTCGACGGGAAAGTTTGCCTGCAAGTTGCATGGCTCTCACCCAATAGTCCTTACTATTTAGATACGCTCATTGAATGCCGGTATGTGTAAACCAATGCAATACAAGCTCAGCACAAGATGTGAACTATAAATGGAAGTTTTCATTGAATTAACCCTATTCTAGGTCAGCACAAATTTGACCTGTATTTTTCATGATGTGAATTTTCAATGAAGGAAGGGATGTAGGTTATGAGAAAACGTTACTGTCAGAGTGTGGGTGGCCCTTGTGCTGTTTCAGCATGGGGGGGGTCTCATTGCCAGCAATGACATGGAGATGACAGGCATGCTCCTGCTCTCTTCTACCCTGGCTGAGGGCGACTATGGCAAGCAGTTCCCTTCAGTGAAGGAAACACAGGGTGTAATTCTTGGTCTCATTGGCTATATTGTGCTTCAGCGAATGAGAGTTTTTTTCCCAGGGTGATGCTAAGGGTTACTCTGTCCAGTCATACTCTGCTCTGGTTGGAAGACTGTCTTATCATCAAGGTCTTTACGAGTACACAGAGGTCAGAATGAACAGGAGGAGACAAAGATGAAGTGGGAGTATGATGCTGAAATACGGAACAACAGTGCAGTGAAACTGTGTTTTTATTCTATGTAGACCAATATCACAGTTAACCTGTGTGAACAGATCAGTATTTACTCTTGTGGTAAAAGACTTTTCTAATGGTAAGTAAATATATAGTACGATAGATTTAGCCTGTGGTAAAGTTCCTGGTGAGCTCTGTAAGAATGTGAAGGTTAAGCGATACCAATGTACACGCAAGTAGCAGAAAGGGGGTTCACATCTATTTTGAAGTTAAAATTTGCATGCAGGCATGCTGTTCTGATTAGCATGACAGTATACACATAATAATGTATTTGAAATTACTCTGTTCAAGAATGCGGACATATTCAAATTTCTTAGTCAGTAGCTCGATACCTAAGAAAATACCCACTTTTCTTCCAGTGTACTTCACAGAACCAGGCCACCAGCACCATCATCATACAGCCAACTGTTAAAAGAAATATGCCCTATCTTCTGTATCAGGTACAGTCTGTTTCTTTAGTGCTGCTTCGGTATGCAGAGACATTTCAGCCTCTGTTGAAATGTAATTAAACAGGTGGATTTCAGGGGAATTTCCTGGAAGTTCTACAAGGCTTACAAATAATATCTCCCAATTTTTTCAGTTAATAAAACTGAAACTTGAATTGTAAATGATTCACTCAAAGCTGCAGACCAATTTAGTGCCCGAAGTAAAATTAATATCTAGGATTTGTTGATCTCCTGCCTACTCCTGTGAACACTAAACAGTGCATTGTGTAAACTGTCTTGATCATGTATGTGCATTGTATAATACATGTTGCAGTAGTCTGTTCTTTCCGCAGTTGCATTTTTGCAGAGGCATTGACACCATGTAGCATTATGGGGGGGAAAGTGATTTTGAGTGTTAAATTACTAAAGGATTTTTGAGTCTATACTTCTTTGTGTGTTCTCAGACAACAAGGGAAATGAGGTTCTGCTTGTAACAGAGGTGATGCAGAGCAGAAACTTGGAAAGCTGGAGATGAAGTTGTGCAAGGGGAAGGGAGATGCTTTCAGTTCTCTCCCACATTGTCCACTTGTATCTTTCCCTATTGCACTTGCTTTCTCATTCCTGTTCCACCCTTTGCATGTGTGGCAGCAGGAGGAAATTTGCTAGGTTCATGGTGAAGAAGTCTACGTGGACAGTCGGTGCTGCTGACTTCCACAGAGCTGCAGTGGCTTCCCAGAGCTGGCGGTCTAGTGCTTGGTCATGAGTCTCGAGCACAGCGCTTTGAGAACTGCAAGCCCATGTCTTTGGTCTTCCTAGCAGATTGCTAGAGGTTTTACATAAGAATGTACATTTGGGTCATGTCAGCATAACTGAAAGCAGCAGTTAGATCTGGGTTAGAACTAGATGATCTTTAAGGCCCCTTTCAACCCAAACCATTCTATGATTTTGCCTTGGCCAGTACTCGAAAAAGACAAGCCATGAGACATGAAATAAAGTCAGTAACAGGAACCTGACAGGGACTTGCGTTATGCACAAAGAAACCCCAAGTGACAAGTTTGTGTGACTTTACCCTGTAGAATCTGTAACGTCTATTACTTCCTTCCATGACTCATACTCAGTTGCAAGCAGATAGGAACCCTGTAACCCTGTTTTTGCTTTGTAAATCATTAGACTTAATACCTTTCAGCCTCGTCCTGCTGAAATACTAAAATGGAAACCCTCACAGTCCCTGCTGGCTCTCATTCTAGCCTGGATGAATTCCTCTCATCAGTAGTTACTGGCACTAACCCACTCAACTGTAAAAGAAAAAGTTTTATGACAAGAGCGCTTATGGTAGATCATGAGTGCAGGACAATCCTTCTTCCTTCATTTTGAACTTATGTTTAAAGGAAATAACACATGGTAAATTAAGCCGTTTCGGGGATCCACAAATACGTAGCAGAAAAAGCTGAGAAACATACAGCACAGTAACATTCTGGTCTGTAAGAAATCTATCTAGACACTATGCTAATTCAAAGAATAACAAAAAGTTGTAATGATTGAAGTGATCAGAATCTGATACCACATCTGGGTGGGTGCAGGGGGCAGAGATGAGCATTCTACAGGTTTTCCCAGGCACAGAACCTGAATTACAAGCTCACATCACAGCTCTGATAATAAGTAAACTTGAAAGCACTTGTCCGCAGTCTCTTCCATGCTGTGTTGCGAAGAAAAATTATCAGAATTATCTTGGAAGGCATGGAAATTAAAGATGTGTTAGAGTTTTATGAGCTTATTTTCACAGGCTATACAACAAAAAGAAAAGAGTAATTCAGAAATCACTTTCCTAATAAATTTCGTGAGTAAAAAATTAAAGTTTTTTAAAAATTTACAATAGTGCATTGCATAGGTGCTTAGAAGAAAACAATAGAGGCAAAGATATTTGATGTCAACTTGGCTTCCGAATTCACTAAACATAATGCAAGACAAACCTTAATTGTGCTGGTATCTATCTGGAAGAATTGCACTATCAAGTGGAAGTAATACAAAAATTGTGTAGAATCTGACTGTAAAAATTGACTTCTGGTAACACAAACGACCTGACAAGTACACAGTGGATATCCATGAGAATTATTGGATTATTGAATTTTGCTTCAATTTCCTACATTTACATTTTCCACCACAGCTTTTTTAACCATATGCCAACTGCCCACCAAAGATTTGATTACCCACCCCAAAAAAGGCCCAAGAAAGGAAACCTCATAAAACTATTGTGGCTGTGTATATTCTTATTTTATTCTCCTCAGTGGCATCCTGAAGCTTTAAAGGACTATGAGAACCCACACTTCTGTATGTGAAATCACCTCTGCATAAATATGATCCTTGTCTTGAATCTGTATCTTTTTGAGAATCTGAATTTCAGCTCCTAAGAAGCCATGATAAATAACAACAGTCCTTACTCAAGCAAAGTCACCCTTGAAACAAGGCATCGTCTTTGTGCTTAAGGGTTCCCATTGCAATAAGCCACAATTTAAACCATTACCACTGGAAAAAATGCGCAGAGCTGCCACTCAGAAATATTGAGGCTGGAACCATGGCTGTTATGAAATTCAACAAGGACAAATGCAAAATCCTGTACCTGGAAGGGAAGAAGCCTGTCAACGGTGCAGGCTGGGGACCAACTGCCTCGCAAGAAGCTCTGCTGGGAGGCCCTGGGGTCCTGTGGGCAGCAGGCTGGAAGCGAGCCCCCAGCATGCCCTGGCAGCAAGGCACTGTGCCCCTAGAACAGAAATCTCGCTCACTCCAAGGAGGTTCATGCTACATTCTCACTGTTGTCAGCAGACAGGGTAGCCTTTTCTCAGCAAATCTCAACCAAGGGCCTTACTTTGTGCCACTGCAGTCAGCCAATTTTTTCCCATTTCTGATGTCCCTAGACACAAATCAGAAAAATAATACCAGGCATTGCTCCGTCTGTGGGGGCTGTGGTGGTGGCAAGAGCAACAGTGGCGATGGTAAAATCACATAGAACAAACTGGAGTCTATGGCTCCTCATAGGTCTGTAGCCAGAGAAATGCCTCGTATTGCAGCTGTGTTGGCTGTCTGCTACACTCCTGTGAGGGTCAAGAACTGCAAAAACCTGTCACAGCAGTGTCACCGCAGGCCTTAATGCTGGGTTGGTCTCATGGTTCTTCAGGAGGATGGAGTGAGGGAATGGAGAGGTAGACCTGTGAGAGGAACTATACGGTGAAACTGTGCACATCGTGGGCGTTTTCAGCTGCTAAAGTCCCCTTTTTTGTCGTAACAGAGTTTCTGAGGGGGAGAAAAAAAATCCAAACAAACCCCAAAAACGTGAAAAGGGAAGATTTAACACCTAGTCCTTTGATGCCCTAGTCTGTTGAAACATGGTGAATGGCAATAAGAAGTGGATTTGGCATCCTTGTGCAGTGGATTACAAATGGCACGCAGAATAAGGAAATGTGTTCTAATCCTTGTATGGATGATAACTCATTCAATGATATCAAGTGAATTTCTTCACCTCATTACATCACAGTTACTCCATTTTCGAAACAAAGTTGATGAATATCCAGCATTAATCATATTGAGATCTGCAGTTATAAAATAACAACAGCATGCGCAAATTCAGGATGACAAATGATCCACATGTAGTTTTGTGATCCTGGCCTATGGCAAAAGCTGTATATTGCCATGACAGTTTATTCAATAGCCTGTAGCGGTCACTAAGTAAGCAATGTAGATGATGAAATAACTAATACTCAGAATTAAAAACTGTGAAAAGATTTATCAAGTTCACCATAAGGCTTCTCTAAAGACTTCCTCAATGTCTTGTTTGGAAAGCATTTTAAATTCATCACCATCATCATTATTTTTATGTTGCTAATTCCCAGAGCCCTACTGAAGTTTTATGCATTGAAAAGAATAACAGCATTATTGAAGTAGGTCTTCAGAATTGACTTCATGTTTTTGTTACTCAATATGTATGGTAATTTTGTGGGTGTTAGGGTCTGGCCATAAATACAAAAAACTGATTATCATGTGTTCATCACTTATCTAGGTACTATCTAGCTTAGCTTTTCACTAGTACTTGCAAAAAATTATTCCAGAAAAGCTTTTTCCATCACACGAGAATGTTCATGAATAGGGCTTATTCATAGGAGCAAGATTTACAGGGCTGGGCCCAAAGGTAGCAAATACATTGAAGTTTCATAGCATTTGAAAAAAAAAGAAGAAGGAAACTTTGTATTTGAGCATGAATAATAGGTCCGGAACATATAATCAGTGGTAGTCTCTATGAAGACAATCCTTTTCCAATGAAACAGGATCCAAATGGGTGTCAGAGGTATGTTCACCATTCACTAACATTAACTTCAACTTCTGTGCGTGGTGTGCTTAAGGAGAGACCAATGTTTTTGTATTAAATTGGAGGAGAATGGATGCATTCCTGTTTCTAGGATAAGACCATCCAGGCCGTTAAGATATCAGCCCTGTGGCTTTTTATTCCAGTGAACAGGACAACTCAGTCCTGACAGTGCCAGTGTTACAGCCCCTCTCGTCTGTTGCCTACCCTTGTCCTCGACAGACCCGTGTGTATGGTGGCCTTACAGGGTGCTTGCAAGCAGAAAAAATTCTCCATCATCTGTTACAGTGTGGCTGTCCATACAGGCACACAGAGCAGAATCTGCTGCCAGGGACAAGCTCTGTGCCAGCACCAGCTTGCCAGTCTGCTGCCCGTCAGAGCTGGATATACCCTGGCCAGACTCAGAGGTAGGTGAGGGGCTTTTTCCACTCTAGACAGATTACGTGGCAGCAAGCTCACTTACAGAGAGCAAAGGTGTGCAAGATGGAGTCTGGTCTGTTGGATATTGCCAAAGTGAATAAAATTCAAAGGCCTTATTTAAAATTTAAACTTAAAGTTTAAAAAATTTACAAAATTTAAAATGCTTTACCCATACCAGTTCAGAGCAATTCCCACCCTTAATGTAAACCTCTGCATGAAACAATGTTTCCTTAACCCGGGACATGCCTTTATAACCACAACTTTGTTTCACACACGTATGTATGCCTCTAAAATTGTCTAGTTCTGTCTAAGAAACATAGGAAACATATCAGAATGATACTCATTTTGGGGACATGTACTTAGCTGTTACCTTGGACCAGAACAAATCTATAAGCTTTAGGCATATGTAGTATAGCTTTCATCCAAAGCTTAATTTTATTTTGAATCCTGTTGATGAATTTACTGTACTGATTTCAAAGTCATAGGGCATGTTAGCTGGATGGCTCAAATTTCTTCGGAAAGGGGATTGTATATTTATAAGTATAACAGTAATATTCAGAGTGACATCAGTAAGGGGTATAAAAATAATCAAAAGAGTTTAGTTAAAGAATTAATACATTACCACATAGGATAACAAATGAGGAGTGGAAAAGTAGGATTCCTCTGTGGAGGTTTCACATAGCTGCCTCCCTCTATCCTGCTTTCCTCTCTCTTACTGATCATTAGGGCTGGACACTAGATCATATAGATCACTTTAAAGTGGTAGACTTGGTATTTGGGCAAACACCAAGCAAATGTGGCCGCTAAGATCTTGTAGTCCTTCACAAATACGGTATGGTTTTACTAAGGACTATGAATGACTATGGTAAAAATATAGTAAAGACCAGGCATATATGGTTTTTTGGAGATATATACTGTGAGCTCAGCTGTTTCATGCTGTGGGAGGACCAGTGTGCTTGTTCTCTGCTACTTTCTTACCTGGAGATTGCTTCTGCATGTTTCTTCTTTCCAGTTTGTTCTTCCAAGCAGTGCAGACAAGGCCTCAGTTCCATCCTCCCAGAGCATGAACAATGTGTCGTCACATCTTGCGGTGACTTTGTAATGTGGAGAAACTGGCACGGTGATGAGATCACGCTTGTTCTGTTTTCTGACCTGAAGGAATGTAAACCCACTGACCTCATATATGTGCAGAGGCTGGCAGATGCTTTTATCCACACCACTTTGTAATTCAACATTACACTTAGCCCTTACACTGTGTCATGCAGTGCAGAAATTAAGTGCAAGCGGTCTTACAAGATGCTGCCATTGCATCAAGAGTAAAAGCAAGCTCCTTGGGTAGGCTGACCCTGACATGAGGTGGCCCAAAGGTGGCTCAGAGTCCCTCATTCCCTGGGCAGGCCCATGAGAAAGAACCAAGAAGAGAAAACTTGGCTACTGCATTAGTTACTGCAGAGGACACCTCAGAGGAAAAAGTGTGATGGGCAGTGGAGTCTCTAGAGACTGCCACCTGAATGCAGGTGAGCTGTGGGAAGATCCTCTGGAACATCCAAGACACCAGCTACCTGCCCCCCTAGCTGCCTCCGTGCAGCCATGTGAGCCCCACCGTGAATGTGCCGTGTGAATGCCCTTTGGAACGCATTCACTCCTGGTGTGACTTCCTCGTGGAGGTCTGCAGGCAACAACTTCATGAGTGTGCAAACTCAATGTTCAGTCTTACCTGAAACCAGCCTTCTCCCTGCTCTACTGCAGCTCAGGTTGGCCCCAGAGGCAAATCTGTGGCACCCCAGTTGAACAGAGGTTACCCCTGACGAAGATGATACAGCCTTTGTTCTGTTTGGGCAGGGAATAGGTTCTGAAGAGGATCCACCTCTGAGCAATGCATGGGAGGCACGAGCCATCCACACATAATAATTGCTATCGCAATCTAGAACAGTGAAAAGCTGGTATCAACCTCTAACTATACATCCTTGTCTTCTCCTGTAGAACTGGGTGCTCGGGCAGCATAAACTGGATGTAAAAGGTAGAATTTACGTGACTTTAGCTTGCCTAACTCTAGTTGCCTTCAGCATACGTAGTTGAGGGAAGGGTGCTGAGGTTCCTAGTGTGCTCAAAGGATACCTTCAATAGCATTTAGCACAGGGGCATTTAGGCATAGTCTCCTTGATGGTGATCACTTACACTATATGAGAAGGTTGCAATCTCTGAGTAATCCTATTAATTAATATAATTGATTATATTAATTCTGATGTGCAGAGAGAGCTTCCATCCAGAATGTGCCAGAGAGAGGTACCTGCTACTGGTGCACAGAGGATGTCCCAGGATCGGACAAAGCAGGGGAGGCACATGGGAGAGTCAGTTTTGTTGCACTACCTTCTGCACGAGTGAACAGTGGTGAAGCGCCACTTGTCTGAGCTGATCTTGCAGAAGGGCTGTGTGCTCCCAGCTGGGGCTCGGCTTGGGTGGAACAGTCTGTCTCAGCATGGGTTGCTACAGCTTGATGATGGTGTGGCCGCCAAACACTCATTTGCAGTTGAAACAATCTCTTATTCCGGATTTTCTTTAATTCAGTTTCCTTCCTCCAGCGAGGCTGGGTGAAAAGCTTTACAAGCAAATGAACAGAATTATAATATGTACAGGTTGTGCTTAAATAGAAATTATTTATTAGTATTACTTCAGCTACAATAAATAAAATAATCTCTTGCAGAAAAATAAAATCTATAAAATTACTATGGTGTAGCTACAGGCAAGGAAAAGATGTTTCTGCTCCAGCAATAGAGCTTTTGTATTTCACTAAGAATCTAGTTATGAACCCAGTTCAGTCCCTGATGACTAGAGAAGTCTGGGGAGCAGAGAAGAGCAGAGATAATTAAGGAAAAGCTCTGATGAGGATAATTTAGAAAGTAAGCAGCATAATAAAAGACCTGTCCGTTACAACTACAGGTTATTATCCCAAAACAATCTCTCAACCCAAACAATTTTGTTTTCCAATGCCTTTGAAACAATGAGAAAACATTGTAAGATCTATCCATTTGCACACTATGGATTCATGAAAGATACTTCTGAATCCTTACAGCATATGTTTGCGCTATGCTACAAATTATCTAGCTTTACTTTGATTTCAGAAGCTGTAACAAGATGGCTCATGGTTCAAATCTGTATTAGGCTGCAATAGCAAGAGAAGACAAACAACTGTTCTTGCATTTGACATTTCAAGTGCTTTTTAGCAATGTTGAATATCCAGACAAACCAACATTACTGTGAAAGCCACTGTGGAAAATGATCAATGATAATACAGCCAGAGACAATTACAAACATGTAAAATAAACAAAACTGGCATTTTCTATAATATGCCTCTAAGGTGTGATCCTTTGCTCTGCATCACATGCATTTGAAAGGATTCATAGATGTGCCACAAAGAGTCAATTTGTATATATAGCAAAATTAAAAAGTAGGTCACAGTTACATGCAAAAATAACACTTCTCCTTTAAGAATGAATAGCTAAGAGTCATTACACCATGTTGTATGTCCACAGGAGAAGAGTTACTGACTTCAGTGAGGATAGCTGTGGGAGCAGAGGGGTGTGAAATCAGGTCCAATTTTTGTTTGCTTATTCTAGCATAGATCCTCCTTAGAAAAGCAAGAAAAAGGCTCTTTATTCCTGCAAAACTTGTGGTGTTATCCTCTGTAACCTTCACGAGGGTGGGGAGTTAATACCAGAACCTTTGTGCAGCTGCTCCCAGGCTGGCTGCCTGGGGCCGCTCTCCCAAGGAGTTGAGCAAACCTGGGCACCCCTTAATGCAGCACTGAGTTACACTGTTTCCCCCCAAAATGCAAAGGATTATTACTGTGGGAGTAAGTTCTCTTTCTTAGAAAGAGAGGCATGGATTTAGGGGGGAAATTAAATGGTTTGGTCATGTTCCCACTGACGCTGCTTGAAATGGCAAGACTGAATTATCTAGGGAGTATGGCAAAAGTCTGACATAATTTGGCAGTTTTAATTAATAGCCTCTATTCAGCTGTCAGAACCCAGTGGGTCTACTGACAAGACAGACAGATGACTTATCAGCCTCTACTAACATCCTGTGTAGATGCCTTTTAGGTAGTAGAATACATGCTTAAAACCGTATCCTGAAGTCTTTCACAGATGCCCAGATGCAGATTTGTATCTCAGTTACAGATTTCCTTGAATGAGACACTCAATTTAAGTCCCTGAAACAAGTAAAACCTGACACAAAAATGATTAATTATTGAACAAAAATGTATCATCATGACCATCTGTGAAGAAAAAGAAGGGGGGAGTGTCACCACTGGAAGTAAGAAATTCACAGTTGTAAGGTCTCATAATGCATTTGCTGTTTAGGTTTTGTTTTACTTAGCCAGATCAGTAATAGATTTTGGAATTGCTAAAATGACTGCTTAATATGGTTTCGGGTGCTGTTAATCAGTTTTGCAGTGAAAGAGATTTCCACAGAAGAAAAATGTGGAATCCCACACTCTCATATTGCAGAGACAATGTCTTCAGCCTCATATAGTGCCAGACCTGGTCGTCTGCTAGGGAATGTCACTGAAATGCCTGCAGCTGCCACTGAAAGTTCATCAGCCCCTTTCAGTAACCACAGGTAAGACAACAGGGATTTCTACATGGTCTGTCCCGACAGTGTGTGCTCAGCTGCTCAGCAGAGCTCCCTCTTGTAAGAAACCACACTATTTCTTGTGAGACACACGCAGTGTAGTGTACAGGACAACAATTACATCTGACCACACTAAACCTTGGCAGTATTAGCATTATCTCAGAGTTAGCAGTTGAATTACTGTGGGTATGTTCCTGCGACACCCGCAAGCAGCACTGGGTCACAGGGGAAGCTCCAAGCTGTTGGTACTCCTCAAGGCATCCCTCCTGCAACTGCCTTCTTGCTTTGGAGGAGGTTCTTGTTTGGAGAAGGTCCTCTCAATGCTGGAGCACCTAAAAGAGCTTTTCTTTGTGGGAGAAAGCAAATCTGTGAAAATCCTCAGGCCAGCCTGGGGACCCTTCATTTCAGGAAGAAGCCATAGAGCCTTTGGGAAACAGCCTACACCCGTCTTTTGCAGGCAGCGGAGGAAAAGTTACGTGTCTCCTGACTGTGTATCGAGTGATGTGTACCAACTGTGTGTGTGTGTAAACACAGTAGAGTGCACTTCCAGCTTAAAGGAAGTAAGGTCAGCACTGCAGGCTGAGGGAGCAGAGCTGAGCTTTAGCTCACACCTGAACATGTCTGGTCTCCAAAAGTGACAAAAACAAGCCTTCAGGTTAGTACTTCGGTCTCTGTATCATCCCTGCAAGTGAATTCATATACCCACACCAATTAATTTTGTTTCATTCAAGCTTCAAGCTGTGTTGAGATCCACGGGGTAATATAGGGTCTCCTGTATTACTTGCCCTGCATGAAAGCTTCTTGTGGGGCTGCTGGGAGATTTTGGAAGCTGTGAGGCTATGGCAGAAAAATAGGTGGGTCTGGTTTCCCTAGTCATCATGTTTAGTATTACACATGCCATGATGATGAAGAAGCACTGTAAACCATGAGTCTGCTCGCATTCACTGATAAGCCAGTCATGCAAAAGGCTCTTTGGAGTAGGAATTCAGCAGAAGGCATTTTACATCTGTCAGAAATAATTTAAGGGTGTGGAGTGACTCATTGGGAACTGCATGAATAATCAAGGCTTCATTTTCAATAAGACAAAGCCATGAACTTTTGTCTGGCACATCAGTGGGGAACATGTTCCCTGTGTTGGGGATTGTGTTCTGGGGACCAATGCTAGCAAAAATACCAGAAGGAGGGATTTTTTTTCAATGAAAACAGACTGGCCACTTTTAAAGTGCAGCTCTGTGTATGCCAACATCGCATGGATTTAAGGCTGCAAAACTCAGAGTAGAAAATAAAACTGAGAAGGCAGGCAAGCCTTGCACTGGTGTGTGGTCAGAAGTTTCTGCTGTAATCAGACAAGTGATATCACATCTCAAGGTGTGTCAGTATCCTGCATCAGAACAGTATTGCAGTGAACCAACACAAGAAATCCACAGCCTCAAAGCAGGCGTGGGTTGGGATCAGTCCCAGAGAAAAGCCCTTTCCCACCACCAGGTCATTCCTCGCTCGGGAAGGCATGCATAGCACCTGCCCTGCAGCAGGACTGCAAACCTTCACGTAGACAACAACAGGGGCTTCTCTGCCCCAACAGACTCTGACTCCTGTGTGTGTCTCCATCCCTCTTCCTGGGTATCCCTCCTAAATGAAGCTCTTTTGCAAATGGCTTGAAGTGAATCTGTCATCAATGTCTTACTTACCATAAACAAGTTCTCAAAATATATACCTTAACTTGTCATGACCCTCACATGTAATGGTCAGCAGGACCTGCATGTGCAGAAAGGTGACTGGAAAAACCCGAGGGTAATCGGTGAGACATCTTCCCCACCCAGAGCCCAGGGACACCTTCTCTACCGTAAAGATCTAACAAACTCTTCTTGAGATATCACTTCTTAAATTTTTTTTTTCCAGAACAGAATATCATTTTATTTATAATCAGGTAACGTGTTAGGTAAACAGCTAGTTAAGTCTAATGGACAGAATGAATAGTTTGAGAAACAGTTGATGCCAGGTAAACCTTAAAAATAAAGGATTAAACTAAAATTCAAGGCATAAACTTTGAGACTAGAGCAGAAAAATGGGAAATTAAATCAGCCTAAGTTGAGTGTTTTAATATTATTCAAGGACTCTGATCTTTCTCCCTTGCCCAGGTAACAAGCACAGAGATTTATGTTTCAAAGGAGTGAGATTTCACCATTTCCTTTGCCCTTGGCCAAGGATAGAAGTTGCCAACCACTGCTGGTTCCCACTCGCTGCATGGAAATGAGGAGCTTGATATTTTTTTTCCTAGACTGCAAATCTGGCAACAATAGGTGTTGTTCTGATTTGCTGCGCCATGTAAGAAGAACAGCAAGTAGAGAGGAAGGTGGGATCATTTTTTGGCTGGCCTGTGCCAATGTCCAGGGCCAAGGTACCCTCCAGAGTCAGGTGCTGTGACCCCCAGCTTGCTCCTTTGAAGCTACCAGGTACTGCATCCCCTGGAAGACAGAGCTGTCTCTGTCACAGAAACCCTGAGAGCTGGAAATACCCACAGCACTTGGGAACTGGAGACTTGGTAAATGTAAGAGATGGCAGGGAAAGCTTTATAAGCTGAGAAAAAGCAGGGAGAAATCTTGCGAGTTCCGGTCACAGATAGGAAAACTTGCATCAAAAATGCATCAAGTGATGGTCTTTAGCTGGTGTTACATGTGTAGTAAGGTCCAGAGATTGTCACTACAGATCAAGTATTTCCAGTACTTATTTTCTTTATGTAAGTTGAAAAATACTTCAAAAAAGTAGTGATTAGATTACAGAATAGTCTGCTCTTCATCCGTTTTGCAAGGACAGGGCTAAATTCATCACGACCACAACTTAGCAGCACTTCATAGTGCTACTTGATCCCACATGAGTAAGAGAGACAGTGAATGTGAGCTCTGGGAGTGCAAGTCCATGAAGCAGGCATGTTCTGGAGCAGGGTGAGGAATGCAGAGGTGTGTGCTGGAAGGTGTGGCAGGTATGTGTGAGCTGTTAATGACTGTGTTGAAGAAATCCTGGTGATACAGAGGTGAGGGAGTCCAAGAACTGGAGCACAACCCATACTTTGGTATCAACTGAAGCACTGATCTGTGGCCATAGCAGCTGG
This sequence comes from Falco cherrug, assembly GCF_023634085.1. Taxonomy (NCBI): domain Eukaryota; kingdom Metazoa; phylum Chordata; class Aves; order Falconiformes; family Falconidae; genus Falco; species Falco cherrug. Next base: position 33,844,827 of record NC_073707.1, read on the forward strand.
TGCAGGTTCCTGGCATGGAAATGCCGCTCAGCAGTAGCGATTCTGAATCTCACACACTAGCAAAAGTACAGGCCTGCCTTGTTATTACCTTAATTTTCGAAGACTTTATAATGCTTCGCATAGCCATCCTGTCCTTCATTTGAGACTTCACCAGACAGGGCACTTCACAGCTATTACCACCCTCCTTTTCACAAAGGCCTCTCTGAAGCTGACCTTGTCACCCACTTACAAGCAAGGAAAGGCAGCAAAATTAGGGGTTTAATTTACTCTGATGGAAAGTTAATAAAACTGATAGAGGAAATGTGGCAAGAACACTGTCTATCATTCATAAAGCTGAAATACAAAATAAGTTCTGCAACTTGAAATGTATGGAGTGTGTCATATTATGAGTCAAAGCTGTGGCAGGGTCTGAACTTGCCTTTTCAGCTCTGTGACTGCGTTGTGGGTCTCTTTCCTCATTTTATGGCTTCAGCTGCGGCATACGAAACTGACCTGCACAATCCATACACGAACGCTGCTCTGCCTGCCCACGTTACCTCGCTGCAAAGAGACCGAAGCACGGGTGATCAACATTGTACCAAAATTGCTCTTCTCCAGAAGGTTTGGTGCTGTTCACCATATTTGCTCCACTGGCTGTCACAGTCCCCGTCGGTGGTCCCACGCCGCTGTGAAGGGCTGTAGCGTACTGGTGTGAACAGCCGCAGCCCAGCGGTGGACACGCTGGCTGCAGTCAGCGCTTCACACCTGGAAACAAGCTATGCCTTGCCTGGGAAATGAACCATAGGCCCAAGTGGTCTTTCCTAATGCCTGGCAGTTGTCCCACCCAGGCGTCACCTGCTTCTCCCGCAGCCAGAAGGAGGGACAGGGATCACGCCACTGGCAGGTGAACGGCTGTAGCCTTGGCCCCACGTCCAACCAGCAGTACATGATCAGGCATGCTACCAACAAGCACTCCCAGGTATTCCAGGCAGGAGACAGGCCGTGCCCATCTCATCTAGATTTCTGAGATTTTTCCATCCCAAAGACTTGGGTGGGTGACTGATGTCTGGGGTTTTTTATTCTTCTGTGTGGTAACTTAAGATGTCCACTACCAGACAGGATTTTTGGTTCCTGAAGAGAGGCAGCCACAGCTGCTGAAAGCAGACATCTTCAGCGGTTGCACTGCGTGTCTGCTGACTCTGGGCCCACTTATTCCTTCATCTGTTCTGTCACCAGCCCAGGTCTGCTGATGTGGAGGGATTAACATACAGTGCCAACAGCCTCTTGCAGAAGTACTGCTCCCTGGCAGTACCCAGAGTCCCTGCAAGCGCCTGCACTGCACAGTGTGGTGGGAAACGGGCACATCAGGAGGAAGGGGAAGGACATGCTGTACTCTTGTTCTGGGGTAATGCAAGGAGGGCTTTTTGTTGGAAATGTGAGGTATGTGCCAAATGTTATCACTGCCATTCAAAAAACCAAAAGAGCTGCTCTGGTACAGTCATCTATGTATTAATGTCTGGTTATTGTGAAAGCTAAGAAATGCCATCCTGTCTACAATAAGAGGCTATGGCTGAATCATATCCTTCAGTAGATGTGCCAGGAGGAATGCAAAGGAGGTTCTCATCACTATGGATGTCAGTAATCAACTTTCCTGGGAACCAGTGAGGGGTCTAGAGGCCCACGGTATTTGACTCATGAGTTCTTTTGTTTGCATGGGTTGATCCTTGGAAAGCTGCTGTAGTATATGCTGCAGTCTCCTCCTGAGGAGAGCATGTTAGTCGTTCCTTTCCAGGAGCTTTACAGACCCCTACCCAAGAGGAAAATGGATACCATCACAGCAGTTGTCTGCCATGTCCCCAGCTTTTCTATGCAGAACAGATTCGTGTCAGCTGAGAAGGGCGGACTTGACCTTGCATGTGGACAGTGCCGTAACACCACAATTAAACTCTAATTCTTTAAATTTATGCACTTGGGAGTATTGTCTCAGTAAAAGCTAGCACATCCTGTGCCACTGATTTCTTCCAGGTTGACTCTTATTTAGATCTAATTGTTGCAAGAGAAGAAGAACAAACTTAGTCAGCCAGAATGGTTACAGGAGGAAGAGAGAAATCAATTTAGGAAATATGAATCATTTGAACTTCACTAAAGTCCTGAATGGGGAAGCTGGGGCTCAAAGATAATAGAAAAAATCTGTTCTGCACTGGAAACAAGCCGAGTCCTGTGGCTCCTAAGTGGGTGTCTAACGGCAAGACTTCTCGGCTTCATCTAACTGAAGATGCTTGCTCATCATTCTTGAAAAAGATACTCTGATCTTTTTTGTTCCCCTAACAGTGCAAAGAAACATAGCTTTGTATGTATGTTATGTGTCAGGGAAGTTCATGATGTGAGAATGAAGCAAACTAACAACTCCATCATGTATTCTAGCGAAGTCCAAAGTAAATTGTTGCAGCTAACATTATAGAATAATGTTTTCCTGGTAGAGTCTAGTGTATACAGTGATTACAAAATCATCTGCTTTCATGAAAAAGGGGATTATAGTGACTGGTTTAAAATTGGCTACTTGGCCTGACCAAACAGCTTTATCCACTGCAGAGATCATAAAGATTTTTATCACTGTGGGATTAAGGCATTGATTTATGTCTGACAGTAAATTAAACTGAGATGAGTGATGCTGTAACCATTTCGTTTCCTGCCTTGACTCACTTGGATGTTGCTAACTAACCCTGGAGGGAAAATGCTGAACAGGAATTCTAGCAGCTCCTGACTCAGCGCAGCTTACAGCCCAATGCATTAAAGATTACTAGCACTTATTTCAATACATTGCAGTAGTAAGAGTTGACTACAAAGAAACACGTAAGGCCCTAGCAAAATTGAGTACTGAGCAATACAACATAAAGTTATATTTAATATATATAACTGTAAAGTGATGTAACTAGAAAAAAATTACAGCTTCACCTATGAAAAATGAGCTGACTATTACCAGGCAGGAGCAAGGTCCTGGGCTTGTGCTAGGTAGTGTGAAAGGGTCAGCTCGGTGCTCTGCAGTGGTCAAAAACCCCCAACAGATTTAACACTGGCAATTATTTGGAGACCAAAACAGAAGACATAATTATGGCAGGGTACAAATCCAGGTTTCAGACACTCATTTTTGAGCACTGTTTGCAGTTCTGGCCACCTCATCTCCAACAGATACATAACTGGATAAGATTCAGAGAAAGGCAATGTGCTAGAAGCCATTGGGCAGGGTGGATAAGAGTGCCTGCAAGAGCAAAGGATCGTTAACAGCCAGGTTCAAAGCAAATCAGAGGAGGTTGTTCCTCATGCAGCAGCACTAGCCCTGCAGAGCACTTTGCAAAGGGCATTTGCAAAGACGTGCAAAACCTTCTCAGGGACTCAAGGGGAAAATGGACATGTATGTGGAATACAGCCAGTGGAGTTACCAGAGATACCACAACCAGGTCATAAAATCACTTGAACTAAGAATATTAAAAGCTGGGAGGTTAGCTGGGGAAAGAGCAGATAGGTTTGGCATTTTCTTACTGTTTTGTAGGTATCTGCTTGCAGCTGGGTTGAGAGAGAGGACACCAAACTAACAGGAGCCTTGGTCTGATGCAGTATGGTCTGTGTTACGTCACACACCAGACTATAAAGTATGGCTTTTCAGAGGCTGCTGTGTGTCTTACCCATCTGTTCTTGCTTTAGGGCCATCAACCTCCAAGACAGTGAAGTGGAAGGCAGCCTGTGGTCATACGAGCCTTGGGTGTGCAGTTCAGTCTACCACTGCACGTGAATCATCATCTGACTGCACCATGATAGATTTAGTAAGGAACTGAATGCCATCCTTCACAAGAGCCAGTATGAACTGTTCTGCCCTGCCTGCACGTTTCCAGCACGGGGAGTTGGCCAGCAGCAATTCTGTAACCATTTACTGGCTTCATGCTCTCTAATTATAGAGAAGCCAGGAAAGAAAAACACGACTGATCTCTAGCACCGACCCAGTGAAGATCAGGCAGCAAAAAATGTCTCTGGGTTGGGATCAAAGTATGCATGAAGAGGCAAGAAACATATTAGAGTGATCCAGCTCTTCACTGTGTGGCGTTGCCATTGCTGAGATAGCTACAGTTGCTACCCCAAGACTAAACCTCTAAGTACGCAGCCATTGAAAGACACCCAGTCTCTAGCCCTTCTGCTTGCAGAAACACAGCTGAGACTCTGTTAAGGGCACAATACACCTCTGACATGCAGCTGAAGATTGAGGCAATCTACTCCTTCCACTGTGGCTTGCTTTTTTCTAATTTTGTGTTGCTATTCCCCTTCTGATAACTGAAAACTCTGACGAGCATTTCAAAACACTCCTCTGAAAGAAGGATGTGGTGTTGGTTGTGGATGTTTAGAGCCACTGCTCTGAGTGATCACTGATGCTCACGGATGTGAGAGTCTGTGTAAACAAGCAGGGAGACAGATCTGCTCTCATATGTTGACTCTTAATGTTGTGGGTCTCTGGTCTCAGGAGTAGCATCAGAAAAGATGTCCTGCTGAACAGTATCCTTATTTAAGCAGCGGCTACCTTAGGATCATGCCTGCACCTTCACTGGATGTTACTGTGCACCTGTGTTCTGTGTTTTTTTCATTTTAGTGTCACAAAGTTGTAACTAGAGATCCAGCTGTCCTCTTGTAATGGGTTTGTGTGGCAAGGTTTTGGTAGCAGGGGGCTACAGAGGTGGCTTCTGTGAGAAGATGCCAGAAGCTTCCCCCATGTCTGATGGAGCCCATGCCAGCTGGCTCCCAGATGGACCTGCCAGTGGCCAAAGCCGAGCCTGTCAGCCACAGTGGCAGTGCCTCTGGGACAGCACAGTAAGAAGAGACAGAAGAAAAAACAATCTGCACCAGCAGGAGACAGCAGTGAGACTGTGTGAGAGCAACGGCCCTGCAGCCCCCCAGGTCAGTGCAGAAGGAGGCAGGGGGCTCCAGGTGCTGGAGCAGAGATTCCCCGGCAGCCCGTGGACAGCCCCCAGCGGGGCAGGCTGTGCCCCCAGCCCATGGAGCCCATGGAGGAGTGGATCCCCCCCCCGCCTCAGCCCAGGGAGGGCTGCACACCGGGGCAGGTGGATGCCCAAAGGAGGCTTGTGACCCGTGGGCAGCCCACGCTGGAGCAGGCTTGCTGCCAGGACTTGTGAGCCCCCAAGCTGCAGCAGTCCATTCCTGAAGGACTGCACCCCGTGGGAGGGACCCACGCTGGAGCAGTGTGTGAAGAGCTGCAGCCTGTGGGAAGGAATCATGTTGGAGAGGTTCATGGAGAACTGTCTCCTGTGGGAGGGACCCCACGCCAGAGCAGGGGAAGAGCGTGAGGAGCAAGGAGCAGCAGAAACAACGTGTGATGAACTGACCATAACCCCCATTCCGTGTTCCCCTGTGCCGCTCAGGGGAAGGACGCAGAGAAATCAGGAATTAAGTTAAGCTTGGGAAGAAGCCGGGTGGGGGGGAGGAAGGTGGGGTGTTCTTCTGACTTGAATGGTAATAAACTGATTTTCCTCAAGTGGAGTCTGTTTTGCCCATGACGGTAATTGCTGAGTGATCTCCCTGTCCTTATCTCTACCCACAAGCCTTTTGTTATATTTTCTCTCCCCTGCCCGGTTGAGGAGGGGAGTGACAGAGTGGCTTTGGTGGGCACCTGGCATCCAGCCAGGGTCAACCCACTACCCCTCTAAAGGCACAATTTTAGCCAATGACAGAGTCACACAGTGACTGTTTTCCTGCCTGGTGCAATGCACACAAAGCTCTGCTGAAAGCTTCTGTGGTGGGCAAAGGAAACACCAGATATTTTGATTTGGAATTGTCTCAGTTTACGAATTATCTTGGAAATCCACTAATCACTGTTCAGGCATGAAATGAAGAGATTGTTTGAAAGATGTCAGGAAAACCCTCACATCTCACATGTGAATCATCTTTCCGGGTTTTGTCTAGCAGAGGCAACATGTCTAGCAAAGAGGACTTTTTCTCCCTATAGCCGGAGGTGATACTGGCGTCCCTGTGAGCTGTAAGCAGCGAGGTAGCAGGGCTGTCAAAGCCTCTGAGCCCTGAGTGTAACCCGTGTAACACAGACCAGCACAGTTCCGTGCCTGTCTGAAACTGGTCCCAATCTGCTGCATAGTCTTTGGCTCTTCCAGGTGCAATAGCTGTCCCGACTGAAGACTGTGACAAACTCTGATCATCCAGAGACTTGTGACAATTCTTCATCACTCTGGTACATACCACTCATCGCTCCAAAACTTAACCTTTATTCTCATTCCCACCTTATCATTATTTGAATGGATATAATGTTTTTTCCCTTCTATCTTTTTTTTTTGCTAAGTTACCTCAACTGTAATTCCATAACTGCTGTAGAACAATCCTGTAAAATCTTTTCAAAAGTTTGCTACCAAAAAGTTTTGTCTATGGTGTATTTTAAATTGTATTCCTAAGGACTTCTTTTACAACTGTTAAAAAAAGCACTAAAAAATCTGAAAGCTGACTGAATTCTGCACTTTTTGTGTGCAAGCCAATAGACCGGTATAGCCTAAATGCTGGGCAAGCTCAGCTGTTGTTCCCAGTAGTGCAGCTCATCCTCATTTTGGTGGGAGCTGAAGCTCTTGTGTCTGCTCTGGGCTGCAGGGAGCTGTGGCACAGTGGGTCAAGGGGAGACAGCTCCGAGTGCCAGGGCAAGCAGGCAGCACTGTCTGTCTTGCACAGGTTTTCAGCCATCCTCAGCTGCAGCTTCTAGTTAAAGCTCTGGGACACCAGACGAATTTGCTAAAAGGGCTCATAAGGCTTTTTCCACAGGCAGCATCCTCATCCAGCCATTCCTCTGCCTGGAGCTGGCACCTGGGGAGTGCAAGCATCAGTCGCGATCCCCTGCTGAGCCTTTTACTTGGGACCGGCTGTCCCTGATTTCCTTGGAAAACACCTTTAAACTTAGTGTGCTGTGCCAGCTTCTAGAGGTGCCACCCAGGTATGATCCCCATCCCTCCACTGCTCCCAGAGCTCACAGCTCCCTGCAGGGCAAGCCAAAATCCAGAGACAACACCAGGATGATACTGGAGGGGAGCGATGCAGACAAACAGGTTGTAGAAGGAGCAGGGGAAAAGCTGGGAGACATCTTGCCAACGCTGCAGTGAAGCAGCAGGGGATGACTTCAGGGCTGAGGCTGTGCCCAGCAGCCCCCTAGGCTCCAGGTGGGGAGCGGGTGCCCACCAAGCCCAGGGAGCTCCGGGCCAGCTGCACAGGCTGGCGCTCACACAGGCAGGGGCTGCTGCTGGGCTTCAGCAGGCGTCGAGCGTATTTGCAAAAGGATTAAGCAAAATAAGCCATTGGGTTTCTTCGTGCCCCCATTCATGGAGCCTAGTCACTTCATCTTTCTTTGTCCGAGTGGTATTTCAAGGCCTGTATTTTAAGCCCACTGGTCCCCTCAGGAGTGCATTACAGGCTGGCTAAATATTATGTGGTCACCTGCAATGCCACAAGGACCTAAGCTGCACTCTCCCCCACTACAAAGCCCCTGTACAATTCTGCTTTTGGGAGCGTGTATGCAGCAGGCACAGATGTTGGCATCTGGTGTCTGCTCAGCTTTATTTTGAGGTATTTAAACTTAGCAAACTGGCTTTTTTTAGGTCCACATGCATAGATCAGGTGGTCACCTGTGGCAGTATGTTTATTCCCAGATTCCAGCTGCATTCAGGGAACAGCCTTCTCTAAACATAATTAGGGCTATTTAAGTTGCTGCTCACAATTACCTCTCCGTTCACACAAAACAACACATACTCCCTCATTGAGCAATAACTCCTGGAGATACAAGGGTGAAAAGCCACAGGCAACTTGCTGTTGAGCCCCTCACAGATTTGTATGGTCCTGCTGTAAATGGATGTTTACTTCTGAAGAGCTGCACACCTAGTGTACTCTGCCATTATACTAGTTTTCAAACTAGCAGATACACCTGGCAGTTCAACAGTTGTTAATATCCTTTAGCTTCCCTTGCCTTTGCCTGTATTAATCAGTCTGTAGACAGATACAGAAAAGCCTGTATTCGGGGACAGATGTGCATTTAACTGACAACACAGCAAGTCCTTTCAGCTCTGGTAGGTACATTTCAGCCTGAAAGGCTGGACAACATCAAAAGAGGGCAGTTTTCACATCATGCTGACCATGCTCCCCTTTCCTTGGTGCCTCTCTTCAGCCTAAGACTACAGTGCTCCTTTCTTCTCTCCACCTCGCCCTCTCCTGCCCCTCTTCCTCCTCCACTGTTGCTGTTTCTCACTGCCTTCAAGAGGACTGCTTCAAGAGCAGCTAGACCGTCCTCATACCAACTCCACATTGAAATTTAAACACTTCTGAGATCTACTAATAACATGTTTCTGAAATATCACAGGCTAAGTCCCGGAGAAGGATGAAACTGAGCTAACTGCAAGCAGAATTACACACAGTGCTATTTACCAGGGTCTTTTCTAGCAGGCTGTATCAAAGAAACAAAAATCCTGTCATCATTTTTAGACCTTTTTTTGCCTGCATATCTCACATGATTTGTGTTTCATAATTTTCCTGCCTGATAACCAGTCTCATCTGCTACCCAGTCACTGCAAATTAATGCACAATAGAGAGGTCTGAAGAACAGTACTGCACAGGATTTATCTCTGTTGTTGACTTTGCTGTGCCAGACACATGGTGAGGGGAGAGACTTTGTTAGAGTTCAGAATTTGCACCTGTGAATCTCATTTTTCATGGTTATCTCTTGCTCTGCGTGCTCCCTGCACAGCAGGAGGGAGGCAGCCCGGCATGCTGCCAGCCGCAGGCACACAGCTCCAACTGTTCCGGCAGGGACTCACGCTTTGAGACCTGGGTGGCTTGGATCCTGTCGACACTGCTGCAGCGTCAAAGGGTGCACTGACACCTTGTGTCACACAAGTGAGATTTGACACAAGAAGAGACACAGGAAGGTTAACTCTGACAGTTTCCTCAGTGTTCCACTGACATCTGGACTCCCCACATTTTTTTTCTGCCAGCTGCCTTCATGTGGTTTCAGCAGATAAGCTCTTCAGCTTTTGTCCTTCCTCCCGCCCTAAATCATTTCTGGGATAGCAACAAGGTGATCATACTAAATGGATTATAAAACTTACTTGCTTTTAGGCTCAGCAGAATAATATTGCCCCTGTAAGGGCTCACATTAGTTTGAGCAACGTTATCCTGGGTCTGTGCAAGCGTAGGTGAGCAGAACTTGGCCCTAGACTCAGCCGCAGTGGTTGCTGAGCTATCAAGTTATCTGGAATAAGAGTTTCATTTTCAGAGCAGTACAATTTTCTCCACAACGATGTTATCTTTGTTCCTTGGTTTCTGGCAGCAAAGCTGCTCACACATGCTATTAGCAGATGGCAGAAGACGTACGCAAAATTTGCTCTCAGAACATTTCTTCCATTCTTCCTCCCAGACCAAAGAATTGCAAATTCAAGCTAAAAGACTGCACTAACTACAGCTCCTTTCCTAACAGGGCTACAGATAGTTAAAAGCAGGCTCCAGTAGAAACCTCTCAAATATTTCAGTCTCTCTGCTATAGTTCAACTACTCAGCACATTCCCTTTAGTCAGAAATGCAGGAACTGCATCTCTGTAAAGCCACGCTCCTTGGTGCCCTTATGTCAGCTCCTTTTCAGGATCAGCTGTTAACAAGCAGCAGGCATGGCAGGAAGGCTGAAAACTTTTACACAGTCTCTCCTGTAAGTTGAGGTATCCATCTGTGGCCCACAGCTAGCTGCCGTAGGCTTGGCAGAGCTTAGTGCACTTGGTGTAGACCAAGATGAACACATAAATTTAAGGAACAGGCAAACTGCCACAACGGGCATACACTAAGGAACATGGATGTGTGCACACTGTTCAGCCTCCAAAAGGAGGAGACATGAGCCTGATGAATTCTACATCATCCCATATTTATGCTGTGATGAGCTGAAACTAAACTGGGCTTCCAGTGGAGCTGCTTTTGGAGGGAGTCTGGGAACTCCTGTAACCATGTGCTTGAGTGCTTTCCTGAATCAACATTCCCTTTCGATCTAGGCGTCTTGTCTAGGAAAAGAAATGGCTTTTTGAAAAGTCTTCTTATTCAGGGTTCTTTTATTCATAGCATACAATTTTTTTCTGCCTCCCTCAACTGAGGCAAATCCTACTCAGGATTGCTCATGAACTTGATGGAAAACAAACGGATGAAAGAGCAGTGCTTTGAGACTGCCTCAGCCTTCAGACCTTACATTAGCACTTATTTTTCATCAGTTTTGTTTTGTCCCCAAAGGACAATTTTATTCCAAGTTCACAAGCTTATGCTGAAAAACAACAGAACATTTCCAGAGTCCCAAAACTGTGGCAATGTGAGTCTATTGCTTTGGATCCAAAGTTAAACTTGGCATGTAGACCCCATGTAGCACCAAGTGGAACAATCGCATGTCAACAAGAAAGGTGCAACAGTTCCAGCAATCCAGGATAGTTGTGCTCAGATACCTGCTCCACAATTCACCATGTCTCCGCCCACCTGCCACCACCGACTCCTGCTTCCCATGGGGGCATCATTCAAAGCCATGAATTGCCTCCTGGAGGTGATGCCTCAGCCTCCACGCAACCTCCTTTTGCCCAGTGACCAGCAAGCAGCGATCTCACTAAGCCTCTGCCTGAAAGGCCTCAAAGCCTCACATCTGGCTCGCTCCAGTCATGCCTCCATGCCAAGGTGAGCGGCTGTGCAGCATGCAGGCTCTGGCTGGAGGAGCTCCACCGAGTGCTGCGTGCCACAGCATCACTGGACCATCGCTGCCACTGGGTATCGGCATCACAGGCAGGGCCACCAGCCTGGAGATTTTTGAGTTAAAATCCCCAAAGAGAAAGATATCAACCATAAATCAGCTACGCACTGCAGACCACAGCGGTGGACAGCCAAAATCTGCCTTCAAAGGACTTGTCAGGCAGCACAGGCTATGATGCCCCATGGATACTGGAGGTTACTGCTATTTTAGAACACAAGATTGAAAGACTGAAGTATTCATATATTCTGCTTGCTACCTGTCTGGATTTAGAGTTTCAATTTTCAAGCCACTACTTCAAATGTGAAATCTGAATTATTCTTTATCCCCACACACAGATACTTGATCAAATAATTAAAACCTGTCTCAGCCATCCAGTTATCATGTTGATGTCTTTCTACCCTGTCTCACAGAATTTGCACCTGTTGTTAGATAATGCAGACAAAAGGGGTACTGACTACTTGCTTTTGTTCATGATTGTCTTTAAGTTTCAAGATTATTTAAAATAATTTTCTTCCATACAAATAGACTTCCTATTGTGCACTGTGCTGTCTCATCAAAGAAGGAAATCCAACTCCCTATTTTCAGGAAATCTTCAAGTTTTCAGGTGTTGCTGTTTCCACGCGGTATGAAGGCCCATCTCTCCCTGCATACCCATGCAATTCTGCTGGCAGTCCAGAGCAGAGGGGAAGCATGTAAAATGCTGCTTTGTGTCTCTGCCAATATTAAACTATTGAAGTCGTACTTTTATGTGCACCTGGTTATACCTTCCACTAAAGAGAGTGCATGGTAGAGGCACTTTCATGCCAACTATGGAATTAATTTTCTTTAAAAAGTATTTTCCCTAAAGCTTAATAGAGATTGCAGCCCTAGATAACTCAGTTGCTTTGTTCCAGTGTCAGAGGCATGCAGTGGAAAGAGCTGAAACTCTGCAGAGAGGGCACGGCTGGACCCTGGCATGAACACTGGTGGCCGGACAGCCGAGTGATCTCCTGTGTGCAGGACACCCAAGGGCAGAAGGGAAGAAAAGGCACTGGGGGAAAACAGGATTTCTGTTATATTTTTGTTGTACTTGGGTTTTTTGTTGTACTTGGCCGGGGCGGGGGGGGGGGAAAGGGAATTTGTCACCTGGCTAAGAAAGCCAAGTATGATGTACTCCACAATTCCTACCTAACTCCATGAAACAGCTTATATTGAGTGCTGTTGATACCTCAGATCTCTCCTGTGTTACCTTCTTCTCAAGTTCAAAGCTAAAAAGCTACTTTTAGTTGGCTACATTTATTTGCCCTTTCCTTTCCTTAAAGCAAATATAACCAGTAAAATTCCTTGCATATTTCTCTCCATCCTGAAGTTTCTTTTCTCATTTGCCCTCCGTATAATCAGACCCCTTTTCACACATGGGTGAACCTAGAAAATCATTTAGAGCAGGAACCATGTGAACCAGTTCAGTGAACATCAGGTAATAGTGTCTTCGAGGCCTTTTTGAAGGTCAAATAGTTCTGGGTAATTTTTCCAGCTACTTTCTTTGTTAAATGAAAGCCCACCGAAACCAGGAAAAGAACAAGATGGTTTTGTAAAAGTCTCTAACTCACGGGTCCCCTGAATCTGCCTGCCCCATATCCCTGCATGGTTTCCTTCTATGTTTTCTCTCTGAGATGCCCGTCTTCACAAGTCACCTGCTTGTGCATAATTTGTATTGCTCACTGTTGCCCTGAGAATGGCTGAGATTTTCAAATACACTTCTCAGTAGATTCTTAAACTTCTAAGTTACTTCCAAGCTTTTGCAAAAAAAAAAGGCTTACTTTTTGTTTGCATCATGATACGAAAGACAATCTAAAAATCATCCTGGACACACACAGACAAACAGGAGAGCCTGTGAGTGAACCTGGCCATCTGTGGTTGCTTCTGTGTAATTTCTCCTACGTCAAGCATTGTAGATGGGTTCACAGTGCAGCTTTTCCTTCCAGGCCCTGTAAATTTGGGTATTATTGCTAACTTTGTGATAAGAAACTACAGCACTGATTTAAATGAACTGGTAAGTCTTACACCCACAAGATGGTCAAATAATCCCAACCTTCATACAAAACTAGATAAAGAACATCAAACAAAACTAAAGAATGTTTATGTTCTCCTTTTAAACGGTGCAATTTCAACTACAGAAGTAAATAAATTTGTTTTATATTAAGAATGGAAGCACAGAGGGACTTTGCTACATAAAAATTCTATTTTAGGAGAGATTTCTGTTTAATGAACTGGACTTGTTTTCTGAAAAACAACTTGTAATGAAGAACAGGACAATGCCACTTAGTCTGTAAATTCATTAAAGCAAAGGCTTTTTTAGATTGCAAAAGCTTGCACAACAAGGCCCTGGTTTGTCCTCTTAGGAATGCAATACCAATCCCCAATCCCAAATTCTTTACTGGGGCTCCAAACACTTACAAAGGTTATGCAGAGTTTGCACTGCACAGGATTTCTTCCCTGCACATAACTCTGAATGTGCAAAAGTATTTCCAGACTCTGGACAATGATCATTATACAGACCCAAATATAATGGCGGTCGCGGTCAGATATATGGGTGGAGAGACGCATATGAATGGGCAGGTATATACTGAAATGGGCTCATCTTAGTTAAGAAAAACATGAAAACTGCCATATATACATTTGAGAAAGTAATTTTAATGTAATGCAAGTGCATTTAATGCTAATCCCCAGTACAGCTGCACAGGTGAGCGCTTTGGGCTGCTGCAGTTCACCTAAGAAGAGCCAAGCTCTGTGCCCTGCGCCAGAAACAGCTGCTGAGAGCTGAGCTCCGCTTCCCACTGTGCATGGGACCCTAACTGGGCACAAATCCTTTCTGCCCTGCAGACTCCATCCCTGTGGGCACGGGCTCTGGGGCATGTGGGATCATCCACCTGGCCCTCCAGAAAGGTGACAGGCAAGGGTGCCCACCTCCCCTGTGTCTGCTGCTATGGGGATCCATGTCCTCCTAGGGAGGAAAGCCTTGCCCCATTCAGTCCCAGTCACTGCTTCCGACTCACTGTCCCCAACATAGTGGTGCATTCCACCCAAAGACTTAAAACTGTGTTTAAAATACATAAATGTCAGAAAAACTCCATACCCCATTTAAAGATTTAGCTCAAACTCCTGTGCCATTCAGCTTGGGAGACGAAGGAGAGCTTTTGCAAGAATTAACAAAAAAGAAGTTGCAAAATGCACTCACAAGGTAGTAAAGAAAAGGAAAGCAGTCACAGCCTCAGCACAGCATGTCTGCATTAGGCTGAGCGATGCTGGGCTCTTGGGGCTGTCAGAGCTGTTTGCCTCCTTGACCGCTTGCACAAAAGCCCTTCTAAAGCTTTATCCTAAAGGAATGTAGTGTCCAGCAAGGACTGATAGTGGTCAGAGTAACCAAGTCCCCGCAGGCATGTGCTTCCAGGGAACAATGGGAGTTAACCACATGCTGGGACAAAGTCCCTCATCAGCAGAGCAAGGGCAGAGCAGGGCAAGGTGACGGACACTGTTGGCTTAGACAGAGAAAATGCAAGAGCAGAGTCAAGGCTGGGAGAAATCTGCTCTTCAGTGGCACCATGCTATTGCTTGAGAATTAAAACTACTTGTTTCACCATGTTTTCTTTGGGGATACCGCTGAGGGACCTCTGAAGAACAAGGAACACTGACAGCCCTCCTGTGAAGTTTCCGTGGCTTTCTGCATCCTCCAGGTGACAAATGCTGGCTCCTATCTGTGTGGCTAAGTGCTGAACACAAGTCACTTCTTGTCTTCCAAACCTATTGTTGCTGCTCTTCCTGGGTGCAGAGTCATTAAGGCATTCTATGAGCCATACTGGGCAAAGTAGTCATCTGCCACACACCTGATCAAATCCAGAAAAACCAGCATTTATACATCAGAGTTGCTCCAGGTCTGGGGTGAAGAAAAAACTCACTGGTTTTCAGGGCATTTGGGTGCTTGCTAGATGTATTTGTTGCTTTTGGAGTAGCTGTCAGAGGCAAAATGACTGGAAAAGCTCAAGAATGTCCTTTGGGGGCAAATACTAAAAACTGCAAATCAAGATGAAGCGTAGCAGTGCACTGCTCCTTACTCCTCCTGCCTGTGGCATCAGACTACTGAGGTCTGTGGATTATTTCTAGCGCTTCCATGACAAGCAACTTTTGCAAGCTGTCATTATTTCACAAGGATCTGCACCTACAGGGAAAATACTGCACAAATCAAGATGATGAAAGTGACTTCTCTGTATCGAGCTCTTCTGGAGAACACAGACTGCCTCAGGCTTTAGATGCCGTCGAAGACATAGGGACATAAGATTTGTCTGAGGTTCATCCAGTCCAACAGTGTCTCTAGTAGCTGTCATCATCAGCTCCTCAGGGGAAGGCACTTGAGAACTGAAGTACTTGGGCCTGACTGTATCACTTGAACCACATTCTTGCGGACTATTTCAAAGATTTCCAGAAGAGGCATCAGATCTCAAAAACATTTCCAATCTTCTGGAAAGTATTTGCTATTCCCAATATTTTGCAGACCATAAAGGAACAGAAACAATTACACAAATGCGGTTCCCAAGAGGTTGCTCGGTAGAAAATCTGGACAATAATCAGTAGATCAATGGATTACCTTTGAAGCCTTTCAAAAGGCTTAGCTCCATCTACCAACTTCTATTCCTCAGCCACCAGTGCTGACCTGCATGGTGAGATCCATGCTGCACTTAGCTGAGGAGTGCCAGTTTCACATTCTTCTGGAACTCTCAAACAGAAAAAAACTAGTTTTGGAGGTTTGTTATTCAGCTTACTGATTTGCTGCTCCTTGGCTCACAGCTGAAGTGGAGATGGGTCCTCTTGCTCACCTGGTGAAACACAGTTCTCCTGAGGGAAGATCCTCCTCAAACATCTCCACAGCAGGCGCAGACACCAAGATTCACGGAGTTTCAGAGCTGTGCCTGCCCCCATGCCCCTTTTGCACCACAGGCATCAGCTGGGCTGCTCAGTGGCACATGCAGCTAAGCTGCTCCCTGGACATGGGCTGGTTATCGCACTGAGCATTAGCTCAAAGACAACTTCTGAGAACCCCCATTTGAGACATTTAAGGAACACAATTAGGTAGCTTGCATAGACACAAACACTTGCATAATGCTACAGATACCAACATATGGTTGACCCATATTGCCCCACACAATAGTCACAGCAAGACATGCTGCTGCAGCACAAAACCCGCCAGTCACAAAGCTGTGCACTTTGTGTGGGCTGGGAAGATCCCTCAGTGCCAAAATAAATGGTGGATGAGCCAGAACGGCTGGACTCCACAAAGAGGCTGCAGGTGGGAGAGCCTGAGACAGAACAAGATGTTTTCAGGGTGTTTCTGTCAACAGGTGGGTTCCAAGGAGAGGGACCGAGTGCTCCTGGGCTGGGGGAATGCTAAAGATATTCAGCTGTTGCTAATAAGAGGGCAGCTCAAGGAACACTTACCAAACTGGACTCTCCTCATTTGTCACTGACATGGGGACTTGCCACATACTGCTGCAGTCAGCTTACCTTCTCCCCTCACTTTTGCTGCCTGGCTTTAGCAGGGAGCACCGGTGAAAATGGATGTCTGCACGCCACACAGCACCCTTTGCAGCTGCAGGAAGACTCACCAGCCTTCCGCAGTGAGTGGGATGGGAAAACCCTGGCTGAACTAGGTTTGTGCAAGACGGAGTGTCCCCTGAGCGAGAGTAATGCACAATGTGGCACACTTGCCAGCTGTGACTTGTGCCCTGATGGGTATGGCTACAAGTTGTGGGCAGAAGAAATCACCCATCCATGCACCGCATACTGCTCAATACTCCCAGCATTATCCTGCATTTGTACCATTCCACAGAAATACATGTTATTTAAAAAAATATGAAAAAGTGTGTTAATTCTAATTATTTCTAATATTATAACTAT
The DNA here is from genome assembly GCF_023634085.1 of Falco cherrug. Taxonomy (NCBI): domain Eukaryota; kingdom Metazoa; phylum Chordata; class Aves; order Falconiformes; family Falconidae; genus Falco; species Falco cherrug. Next base: position 33,861,541 of record NC_073707.1, read on the forward strand.
TCACCACAGACATAGACCCAGTTTTCTCTATTGAACTGCAAACACAACATCTTTTAACTAGTCCTTTCTGCATCATTAAAAAATTGCTGTTTGACATACCATACTCTCTTCCCTTCTTGTCTGCTTTTATTTCTTGATGCAAGTGAAGATCCACTCCAACTCCATTTATCTTGCTCTTGTGTTTGCAATGAAGGATTTCACAACATGCACACAGAGATCTTTTTTGAGTAAGCATGAAATTCTGTAATTAGAAAAAAATAGAGACCAAACCATTTCAGTATTCTCAGATTACAAACATGTTGTTTGTCCCCATTAACAGCAGTCTAAAACTGTAAAATATATGGTGTAACGTTTGCAACATTTGTATAATATATATATAATTTGTGAAAGACACATTGTCCTTTAAAATCAGCTACATTTAATAACTTCTGGTTACTGTGTGTATTTGCAAACTGTAGTAAATCACACAATTTGAACAATGCTGGGAATAAAATGTCTGAGTATCAGTGCTACCTAAAACACCATGGCATCTAGACACTAGATTTCAGCTTGCATCCCTCCTTCCCACAAAATATATACATTTTCTACACTACTTAGTGGCTTGGGGTCAAAATGCGGCCCAAGCTGGAAGAGGTCCAGTGGCATCTCTCCCACGCTGCACTGGAGATGAGCAAGCACCCTTGGGGCAGCTCAGGGGCTGGGACAGTTTTGGCAGGCAGGGCAGGAGCCTGTATTTAGCAGGGGCAGACCTCTCCCTCTGATGGCAACCCTGAACTGGCACCATTTGGCAAGCATGTGTTTCCTGTGCAAGTATGGATAGCTTTAATGAATGATACATTGATTTCTTCTGCTGGGGTGGATGCCAGGAGTTCTTTTTATCATCAGTAACATTTCATTCATTATTTCAGCTGCTCCCTCATGGAAGGAGCACAAAGGACCAGGCTGCCTGAAGTCAGAGGGCTCCCATGGGGAAAGCAGCAGCAGACCCCTCAGAATTACTGCTGACCAGACAAGCTGGCTCAGAGTGGAAAGAGAGAGTATTAATTTGGATTAAATGGAAGTAACTGGCTTAGTATAATATGACAGCTGTGCCAAAGAGAATGCCACATTTTCTAGCTGCAATCCCTACTGTTAGATCTCTGTGTTATATTTTGGGTATTGGCCAAATCACGCTGGCTGCAGAATACTCTCCGTTACTCTAAGTCACTGGAGAGGGGCAGATCTGTCTATATTTAGGTCACCAAGTCCCCTGTGATAATCATTACTCCCTCTTTGTTTTAGTACTCTGCTTTCTATTTTTACCTCACATATTCTGCACCAGGTCTAGATGCTTGAAGAAGACAAGCCATTCTTTACTCAGAAGAATTAATGGCCATGCCTGTAGTTTGTTTTGCATTTACTTCTTTCTTCCTTTCTTCACGTATGGGTCTTCTTATAATGCAGACTATAAAGAGCACTCCAACCAGAAAACAGCAGATCTGAAATTGAAAGAAAAGGATGAATCAAATGGTGATAGTAGACAAGGAAAGGCATAACATTTGTAGTGCAGTTTTCCCTAAAATTTCAGTCGCATCTGCACTTGTTTAAGGTTATGAAGGTAAATTTGATAAAGAAAGCAAAGGATTTGTGGATGGCCAATGCAAATCCTAACAGCAGAGCTGCCAGACTGAGACAGGAACAATGCTCACAGTGTACCTTCATCCTCCATCAGCCAGGCTCTCTGCCATATTTGCAGTCAATGGTACCACATTCGGGCAGGAAAATGGCTCACTCAGTAAAAACGGTGGCAAAACTTGGCACCATGTAAATAAGACATTCATGTACTTCTCATTGTAAGCCAGTGTTATTTCCGAACGACTGATCTCTGCATGTTCTGTAACAAGAGCTAATAGAAAAATTGGCATTTTCCATTAATACGACTTCAGGAGTGTTAGTTTGCATCACTCATCGATCTGAAAAAAAGTCTACAGGACCACCTCAAGGTGCTTTCCTTCAGATGCAACTGAGCCTGGCTGGCTGCCTCCTCCCTGAGATGATGGAGCAGCTCAGGTGCAGCTGGCAAAGGGACTGAGGCTGCTGCAGGGCACAGGGTGCTTCGCTCTGGCTCTGCACATTGCTGCCGGTCCACCCCTGCCCTCAGCCTGACTGTTCATCTTGCTTCCTCCAGGTGTCCTCCAAAGAAACTTGACCTGGCAGAACATTTTTAACTTCCTCCAGCTCTCCTGGTTTGTGAACTCAAACACAGCAGAGATGTGCATGCTGCTATCCCCTGCCATTCTGGAGAGCACAGGCAGCACCAGCAAGATTCCCTTCTGTCTGTCCTGATCCCTTTCTGCTTTCCACTAGGGCAGGAAAAGCAAGACAAAGAGATGAATTCAGAGGAAGAACAGCTGTGAGAGTGGTCCCGGAGCCAAGTCCCCTCCCAGACAGTGCAGGGGTCTGTACCGTCCCCCCACCTTCCCCGGTGCTGTCCTGGGATGTGTCTCATAGGCAGGTTTGCACTGGAGACCTGGAGCAGGCAGCTGCTGCCCCCGGGGAGCTGCCCACCATGCAGGGATGTCCAGTATGGAACAGTATTTGTACACTACCTTCCCTCACCATCTCTTGCCTTCCCCCACCTGTTGCTGCTGGACACAGACTGCAGGAGAAGAAAGCCAGCAGAGCATGGTGGAAGGAAAATGTCTGGGAGATTCAGGCCTTGCCAGTTATGATCAGGATTCTCAGAGCCCCTTCCCTGCAGGACATGCTTTGGAGCAAACTTTGCGTGGTTTCAAGTAATACAGATCAAAGTGGTCTTCCCCACTAAAGAGGAATCCACCAGGCAACAGCAATGCTTTTCTCAAAGTAGAAAAGGTATGAAGAAGAGCATAGGCAAGGAAAAGGGAAGAAATGTCTGAAAAAACCCTCTAGGGCTGCTGGTGATAGGAAATGCACAACCTCTAACCTGGTCAGTGCACAAACAAACAGCACTCTGGAAAGACACACACCTACACACAAAAACAAAACAAAAAAAAGAGAGAGAAAAGGTTAAGAAGCACCATCTCTGAGCAGCTGAAGAGTGGTTGAGCCATCCTACCCCTACCAGTAACTGCCCACTGCTTGGGAGCAAGGAGCAGCAGTGTAGCAGGCTTAGGACTACAGCACAGATAGTTTCTCTTTCCTTGCAAAGGTCTTCTTTGCAGGTCCTGCGTGTTTTTAACTTCCACTAGGTTTTGCTGGTCACTGGTGCTGACAGCATGACAGCGACAACAGGTCAAAGTGTGCTCATTGCTCGCGGTAACTGAACTAGACCCTTTACAGCAGTTCCCCTGTGTAACATCCAGCAGGTGCTGCGGGTGTAAGCCTTCCTTCCCAGTACTGCAGGGATGCAGGTCCTCCCTGCTCAGCCCTGTCTATAGATAGATTTAGCTCGACCTTTCTCATCTGCCTGCACAAGTCACACATTCCCACTGAGGATTTATATTAGACACCTGGCACTCCCTCCAGAGAGAAGGGAATTACTGCGTGGGGCTTGCACAGTGGGACAGCAGTACTGGACACTGAGATACCTGCATCCTTTTCAGCCGCCTCACTCCCTGAGCTTAAATCCAGAGCGTGAGTGCCTCGACTTGACTCTGGGCTGAGTGGATCACCACAGGAGACATGCAGAACGACTCCAGCACCAACTGGCACCAGACAAAACAAGGCAGTAAGGAAAGGTGGTGACATGCAAGCTGGAAGGGGAATAGAACGGGGAGGGTGGGGAGAGAAATTATTTCAGAGCTGGAGCTAATTTTGCAAAATCTGGCTGTTAAACAAAGAACCACAGTGTTTTTAAAATTCTGCTTATTGAATTAAGTCACTCTCCTGCCAACTAGATTACTTCATCTGGCTGAATAATCTGACACCTCTTTTTAGAAAAGAATCTGCTAACATGACCAACTCAGTATGATGGCATAACTAACCATCCCCTTCACCATGCTCTCAGGGAAAGTGGCACCACAGCTGAAAACAAAGCCCTTTTATGGGAAACTTCTATGGAATTTAGAAAAGACTTGGAATAGAAATTAAAAGCTAACTCAAAGCATTTCTATTTTGAAGCCTAACAGAATCATGGATTGGTACCTATAGCCTAGCACTTTTAATACATTTTCATTTATGTATGTGTGTATGTAATACAATGTAATGCAAAATGTGCATTCTTTTGCATTAAAATTTAAAAGGAAGAAATAATTTTATTATTACATATTAGTAGGTGGGTTTGGAGCATGACGTTTCTCCTTGGCTTCTGAGCATGTCATTCACAGTAACACTCAAAAATCAGCTCTGAAGTCAGGTAAATGGCCTCCCTTTTCTCTCTATGTTAGAGTGCTGCACTGCCAGCATGGCTGGATGTTCACATTGTTATTTGCAACAATAATAATAATAAAAAAGATCAGGTCTTTATGGTGCTGGATGTGATTTTTGTAGTCTCAGAGACAGTCCTTGACTCAAACAAGTCTGCTTAGGAGAAGGGAACTTTGTGTTTTATGTAAGGGAGCATATGCAGAAAGATTATCCATGCTACCTAAGTGAGATTGCTGGGAAACTTTTTTCTGGATGCCAAAGCAGTGGCTTCTGAAGATACATGTCTGCTAAAAGGAAGCAGACAGCTACTAAACTTCACCTTTTCTTAACTTCTTTACTGCTGCAGTTTAATTACTGTGCAGTCTGAACACCTGATGTAACTGATTCCCTTGCAAAACTCCCCTGCAGACACACTTCAGCTCTCCTTACAGCCTAGAGATGTGACAGTGGGACAAATGCAAACACACTGAATTTTGGCAAGTTAAGGCCACCCTCTGCCTGCTTCTACGGTATCTCCAAGACATCACAACTTCTTCTTTACCTCCAAGACAGCTCTATCAGTCTCTGAGGGCCTTTCCATTCCTCTGAAATCCAGTCCTTCCTTCTTGCCCACTGATTTCCTGCTCAAAAATAAAAGCAGGTGTTTTACCCCCAGTTGATACTTGCAGTGTTAAAACACTTGGATGTCACAGAACAGTATTACAAACAAAACAACATTGCTAGAAAGAGCTGCAACCCTTTGGGACAGAAATCCCAACAGCATTTTTTGGGACCTCATCTGTGTGAGAGTTTGCTGGTCTTCAGAGTTCTTTGGTGGCTTCTTCTGTATATCAGATTAATTTATGGAAATCATCAGACTTCGTTAGATCAAACCGTAACATCTCTGCCCACAGACAGACAGATCATAGCCTCTGGCCACAAGCTGTGCCAATCACTGGTTCTTAAACTAAAACTAACTATTCAACTGGCATAAAGATCAGCATAGACATATTTAGATCAGGCTATGATTTTAGCTTAAAGTTATTCTCGGTGAGCATTATCTTGAGACAGCTCAATATCAACTCAGGGCAAGATAGGATGAGGATTTTGAACCAGCTTAGTAAAGTCAACTTACAGAACATGTCTTTAGTTAAACCAGTTCAACTTCGCACAGTTCTTGAAATAACAATCGTTTTTATGGCTAGTGCTCACCTGAAAATGGACCTGGTGCAATGCAGCATGCTTTACTTGCCCCTTTTCTTTCTCACTCAAAGTGTGAGCTGGAAGAACAGAGACACTGTCTCTAACTTCCTTTCATTCCTGTAAAGCTGGATCCATGAAATCCCCCTAGACACCACTTCGGTTGCTGGCCTCAGGCACAGAGGCAAGTGTAGCTAAGAATGGAGTCCTCCTGTATGGCTGGCCTGCAGACCCACAGAATCCACAATACACACAGATCAGGAGAGCAAGCAAAGAGGCTTTGGGGACCCCTCAGCTTCATGGTTCCTGTGCTCCTGTACTGCCACCCCTTTGTGACCTCTCAGCTGTCACACTCCTCCTAGAAATGGGACCCTTCCCAAGAACTCTGTCAGTTCTCCAGGGCTGAATGGCACCTTCCCCCATTCCCTGTGCAGAGGAAGAGCCGTGTGTTTCAGCAGCACACTGTGCATCGGGACAGCAGCTATACCAGCTTGTTCAAAGGCCACTCACGCTCACTGACTTCAACGTGTTATAGACCAGGCACTGTGTGAGGACACCAGTCCCTGAAAGGCTCCTGCAGAACATCTAAGACACCAGTACAGTTGGTTGCCACTTCAGAAAGAGATATGGGTATCCTCTCACTTGTGCTGCAGCTTTACTGCAAAGGAAACCCAGGCACAGAGTCACGCAAGCATGACTACGGGCCCACACGCCACACATGCACACCGCCAAAAGGCCAGGCCAACACAATGGTAAACACTGGAGCACTGGGGGGTCTGGCTGGGAAGAGCCTTAACTTTCTCCTCCTGCACCATGAAACCTGGAGCCTCTGGATGCTGGTTCGTTACCCACTGTAATGTGCTGGTCACAGGGTACACTACAGCGAGCTGTGCACCTTCTTTAACGCAGTAATTTGAACATACCTGCTTTTCCACTTAATACAGACAACCGTTGTTTCAATGTCCCCTCAGGACATTACGTTCTCCAGAGAAAGGCCTGGGGACAAAGAGCATCTTTTGAAGGCTCTCATTACTTCTGTGCTGTATTTCTCATATCTGATAAGCCTATCTGTGAAACTCCAAAAAGAGATGGTTATCTCCTCTTACACAAATAACTTAATCTAATGTTACTTTGATACAAACCTTCCGTGATACATTTCTGTAAGCAAAGAACTACTTAAGTGCTACCCTTGAAGAAATACTAGCATTATGTTTCACATCTGTCTCACTTTGACACTAATGAAGACTACTTTTTGTACCAGTTCTGCCCTTATACCATTAGTCTGTTTTTTCTTTCAGTAAGCAGTTATAATTCTATTTACTAGTTACTGCAGTTACTGCTTCAAATACATTCCTCTTTTGAATCAGCAAAACACTGAGGATATTTTACATGAAAGAAACATTTATGTGATTTTGCCAAACAGTACAAAAGGTATTTTGTGGATTTTTGGATTTGCCCAGGTTCTGTATATTTATATTTCTTGATAATACTCCAGGTGTATGAGAAAATAACAACTGCGCCTTGAAAACTGTACTAGCCCTTGCAGGCTGAAGCCTAGGTCAAGGGTCGTAGCCTTAGGCTGTCAGTCAGCAACACACTGACCTTGTACTGAACCGTATTCCCATCACTGAACATTAATTCTGACTTATCCATGAGAATGAACAATTTTCCAATGACAGAACAGACTGAAATTGGTGATCCTGGGCTGGCAGGCTCTAACTAGGTGAGAGTCGAGTCCTGTTACAAGTCTTGTAAGCACGACTGAAAGAGGCAGCCGTTCTTCCCACATATGGTCCACAACGGAGGCTGTGACCAGACAAGGCTGACTCAGCCTACAGTGTCTGCCACCAGTAACAAAAAGGCTCCTGCAAGAGCAAACCCCACCTGCCCCACCATGCACTTCCCAGCAGGGCTGGGATGCACCATCAGCCTCTCACATGCTTTTTTAGAGAGTCAACCCAGCGAGGGAGGGACTCAAGCAGATGGTCTCTGCAGGCTTGTGCTCCAGGGCAGCTTTGCCTCTGGGGCTCACAGGCTTGTGTAACTAAGCCTGGCATGTCCAAGCATCATGGCTGCACCCGCAGCTACTAACCTCACCCACAGCCTGCAGGCAGGACGCTGCATGTCATGCTGGTGGGTGCACCAGGGACAGCCTTTGTAGAGCAGCGTAGCATAGAGCAAGACCAGTGACAGGTTTCTTTGTCTGCTGCATTCACTAGATTTACTTCACTGGCTGTTGTGGTCGTCACCCTTTATTTTTTAACATGCAGACAGGCAGAAGACAAAAAACTATCGCATTGCCAGCAAATATCTATACTTTTCTACAAAACATGCATTAGACCAGCTTAGGCCAAGCTTATCGTAAGCCTTAGATCTCTGCATGTTACTCATTCCAATGCAGAATCTAGGGCTAACCACAGTAGAGAGAGAAATAGCTGAGGCACAAGACACAAGAAGAATTTTAAGCATTTACCACTAAAATACAGTATATATTAAAAATACTGTCAGTGTTTACTGCTAAAGTCAAGAGCATCCGTGGATTTAGGCTTTGTTCTGTATTTCACGCTGAGTTCAACAATAAATACTCAATCACAAGAATTTAGTTGCTAAGTTCAGAAGTTTTTAAGGCCCCTCAAAAAGTTTAAAATGACTCCCTAAAGCAAAGGGCCTTTCACAACTTTCAGAACACACTGAGGTTATTGCAAATCACAGACTCAGCGTAACTGCACATCCTGTTGAACAGAGTACTGATTTTTAAGAAGTAGTTTATGAAAGAATGAATCAATTAAGAAACCTAGGTCAACGGTTTGATGTGGAGCCACGCCTGGCTCTCCTCACCCACTGCGGGCCATGTCCAGCACAGACCCAAGCTTCAGCACACAGAAGCCACAGCTTCTCTGGCTCCTGGCAGGACATCAAGAAGACGCAGGGCTCAGACTCACCCAGGGAGACTTTACGCAGTGACATCCAGCAGAACTAGAAACTGCTCTAGCTGTGGGGGTGGCTTCTGAAGCACTTTCCAAACCCCTGCTTAGAGCCTAGCTGCAATAACCCCAATAAACCCTGGGTGGGGGAAATGCTGGAATTCAGCAGTTCATGCAGTACTGTCATTGTCAGTTTTACTTGTTAATTAGTGCTCCCAAGCCCCAAAACGCAGTTGCAGGTGGGCCACAGAGAGCAGGCATCACTGCCTGTGGGAAATGGGTACTACTGCGGGTGGGATGCAGAAACTGCTGCAGGTGGAACACAGGCACCGTGGCTGGCTCCGCTCTCTGGGACCCTGTGGGGGCACACACAGCCCTCCAGGACAGGTCTTTCTATGCGAGGTGAAAAGCCTTTCACAAAGGGACTCTTCACAATTTAGCTTTGTCTTCTCTCTTGCTTATTTATAAAACAGAACAGAAGCCTGAAATGCTGGGGAGCAGAAGGAACAAGTTTGGGGTTTTTTTCTCCTTGTTTAAGAAGTATTTAAGGAATGTTAAGTCTGCCTGGATTTGCTAGAGGGTCTCTTGAGGTCCCTCAAGGACGTTACTTTTCCCATTGCTTCCTCAGTAAACATACAGACTTTGAGGACCAGAATTTCTCATCTACAACACAAACCAGCAAACTCCCACACTTCCCTGCAGCAGTTAAATTTGTTCTTCTTTATTTCAAAAAGCCCAACTCCTTCCTACCATCCCTTCAAAGTTCATGCGACACCATCGAAGGCTCAAAACCAGTGACTCAGCCTGGCAGCTGCATCACTAACTACCCGCATTGTTGATTGCCCTCCAAGGGCCCAGCAAAGCCAGCCAGGAAGGGCTGGAAAGTAAGTCTTTCAGAAATGTCAGTCAGAAAGATGAGTAGATCTGTCTCAGAGGTTTGCTAAACCCCTGAAAAAGCAAATACATGTTGCTAACTGAAAAGAGAAAAGATAAAAAACACATTAAGCTATTCAAAGCAACGAATAAAATAAAATTATTCCAGTGAGGAACACCTGTATTTGAAAAAACTGATACAGGCAGAAGGGCTGCTGTCTCTTCCAGAATGTACTGCTTCTGACAAGACCTTAACCCCTTGGCTGGTATCACCACTAACACCTGAGACACCAAACAACAGCTAACCCTTACACCATTTTTGTGCTAATGACTGAACCAAGATAACTGGAGTCCCTGGCAAGCTTCCCATTTAATTCAATTAACTCTAACGAGGCCTGTGGTGATTGCACCAGTCAGTATAAGAAAACCAGAAGCCAGATCCTTGGATTCAGATGTTAAAAATTAAAAGAAGTCTCTCTACCACAACTTTCTTGTACAGTCTACCCTGCTGTTACTGAACAACTCAGCATATCCTCAACAGTTCCTACAAAATGGTGTAGAAAATCATCAATTTCTTCTGAAAATGCTCATCTTTTTTTCTGAGAAAATGGAAGCAACTTATTTCATTGTATACTTTTTTTAAGTTCTGAAATGCTCTCTTATGTGCCAGTTTAAGCAAACATTACGCTGCATCTCCTTACGTGTATGGAGTGTTGCAGCTGCAGAGCCTCCAGGAAGATCATGTTTCCCCTAATGCAACGCAGATGTCTTGATGGCCAATCTGCTCCACAGGCCCAGGGAGCTGCTGACCTCTCCCTGGGGACCCCAATACTTGGAGAAATTTAGGTTCCTTAAGTATTAGCTGAAAAATGCAGCTTAACAGGGAAAAGACCTCAAGTGGAAATTTACTTTGAAGCTGGTTCAACAAACTGAACACTACTGAGTCTGGGAATGTCAAAATGTTTCACATATATAAAAAAGACATTCCTGACTCTTCTTTGGAGTTCTAGACCCACAAAAAAAGAGAAAAAAATTCTTTGGTTTTAAGATTAAAACAAATGACTTCTATATAAATTTCTTATCAGACAGATTCTTGATTTTATTAGTCTCATAACTTCATTTCAAGGTAATGTCTGTAGAACACAACAGAAAATCTAAACTGTGTCCAATATACTGTTACAGAACCAATTTGGTATATACTAGGTCTCTCCTTCCCCAAACTCATAAAACATCTGATTCCACTAACACCATTAGCTGCTTTTTGCAAACAACTGTGAAGAGGAGGAGGAAACCTGACACAGCTGCTGGCGTTTGTACAGATGCGGCTCTCCAGCATGTTTGGGCAGCAGTACCAGAACAACTTGAGGCCAAATGTGAGGAATGCATGAAAAGTATGACATTGGTGCAGACCCTTGTGAACCTCTGCAAGCCCTGTCAGAACACACTTAAGGCTGTTCAGCTGGTGGGATGACTTGACCAGTGGACATTCTTGACTGTGGTGTGGGAGTGGAGGATGCCCCATACTGCACGCAGACTTCTGCTATGATGGGCTGATTACGCCCAAGAAAGGAAATGAGCATGTCTGCAGATCTTAATGGCACAAGAAAATCTGTATGTTTGCCTGCAGTAAGCAAGTTACCCTCTTAGCACCCTGCTAGCATGAATCAAGTTCACGGCCCAGCTGTATTAGGAAAAAAAATCCTGTTCATACAGACATGGCCAACGATGGATAGTGATCCCACTGGGTCACTTCCAACATGCAGTATATTTAGCCAGCTACGGCTGTGGGGCATGGCATCCCATTGTTCAGCAGACAGAAATCCTGCCCTTGGGAGGGCTCATCAGGTTACGCTCTGCGGCTGTGTAGAGGCCAAACACAGGGGCTGCTGAAAGCAGCCCTCCACCCTGAGCAGCAGCTCCACAAGCAGAGGCTGTGCAGGTGAACAGCCCCAGGCTGCCAGCTTCTCTCACAGCAATCTCATCATAAGCGTGCTTGTAATACTTAAATGAAAACACAGGTAATATTTTTTTTGTGAAAGCACTGACCATCCATTAACAACTAACCTGTCAGTTCAAGCTTAGAGAAACATTAGGAAGAGCTTAGATTTGTTACCTTGCAATTCTGATAAATGTAAAAAATAAATTAACCGCAGAAAATTAAGCTGTAAGAACAACTGGTATATCCCCTCAGTTGAGACAACTTCCAGGTCTGTGTGATAGTAAAAAAAAAATACTTTCCAAATATTTTCCTTTTACTTTCAAACATTCTTCTACGGTAAGCCACAACAGGCTGCCACATATTTTCCCATTCACGTTATTTAGTTAAGAAGTTTTGAAATAGAAAGAGATTTGCATAGATGTTTCCTCAGTGGTGCTTTTGAAGTGTTATGTCTGGGTTAACTGGTAAAATCCCTAGATGTCTGTATGCTGCCAACATAAATAAAAAGTATATTTAAGGATGGGGGATTATCCATTCCTTGACAGAGCTGTGCTACATACCAGTAACTGTCATACATAGTCAGTTCCTAGCAGCAATTTTGTTTGAAGTTCAGTCCAGCACAAATAATGCTCGGATAGGCTTTTCTCCTGGAAAACAAAGCCTTCAGACCTTCAAAAGGAGCTGTAAGGACTCATATGTGACCATTATCTTAGACGTATCTCAGAAACAGCATGAGCCAGTAGAGATCTTTGAAGCTTCAGGAAGTTTTGTTTTCTGTGGGGAAAACTGGTTATAGCATTCCTGTCATCTTCTGGCCTATGTGAGCAACCTCCAAGATGGCTGAGAGTCCAACAGGGAAGCCAAAACCAGTGTTGACAGTTAACATGACGCTATGTTCCTACCTGCAAGTTCACTACAAAATAACAATTTTCTGCAAAGAAAGCTCAGCCGCTCTATGTCAGCAACCAGTCTTTGAAGTTAGAAAGCCTGTGCTGTGGGTCCAGCTCATTAACATTAAATACACGTTTAAATAAACCTCTATGTTTTATAGAGGTTTTTCTCATACCACAGCTCTGATGGATGGAGATGCCGAGCAGGGATGCTGGGCACTCATCTCCCCTGCACTCCCATGTATGTGTTCAGTATCTTCCAGAAAAGAATATAACCCTTCCCACTATGCTCTAAAACCTGACTGTGTCCAGGTGTTTTCCAGAGGGCCCAAGTCACCCTTCCAGACACCACTTTTATGCTACTTTAAGATCCATGAGGGATAACACAGGGGAGATTAGAGCCATGCAGAAACACCTGCAAGCTGATGCAACACCATAAAGCACAATCACAGTTGAAACTCCCACCCTTGGCAGTGCTGATGGTTCCATTGCAGACCGGCCTCATGCGCTGCTGTGGCCGTGCTGCGATCCGGAGCTGGGTTGCATGGAGCAAAGCATGTTATGCCCAGAAGAGCACCAGGCTGTGCTGGGACTATGCCAGCAGCTGGACCAGGACAGAGCTGAAACCACTGCTGTCCTTTGCTCTGACACCCTCTGTCCTGGCATGGCCCAGGGGACACACAGCGGAGACCCACAGGTGGCCGCTGCCCAGAGTACACTTCTGTCCTTCCTCACTGCTCACATGTACGGGGCCAGAGCAGTGCATGTCTACGGCATCCTGAAGTTAGCAGCCTCCCTGTTTCAGATTTGTGAGTGAGCTCCAATATAACCATGTTAAGCAAACTTTTCTCTCGTGCCAAATGAGGGTTAGCTGAGGTAGAATCATGACCAGGGCTGGTGGCTGCACAAGTTGTGGATGTGCAGCAGGATGGCAGTAAAAAAACTGAACCCCCCCCCCCCTCAGGGCCCTTTAAAGCATTTCCAAATGCTGTCCTGATACTCCTGCTGAGCGTCAGGTTACAGGGGCTAGACAACTCGCTCAAAGCAGCTGCGGAGCCATGTCTAAAACTGCATCACCTGCTTCACAGCAAGAGCTGACAATAGCACTAGCATGAAACTAAAATTAGAGGTTTAATTGAGCTCTGCGGTCACTGAAATTGATGACAGTTCAGCAGTTCACATTCCTGATTTTTCTTGTCTGAAACAATCATAAAATCAGCTAGCATTCATGTTTCTCCCTGCTCCACAAGGAAAAGCCCTGGTAGCCTGGCGCACCTTGCACATAGGGAGCCTGTCTGACACCTCTGCCAGGGCTCTTGCTGTTCCCAGCAGCAACAGACTTGGAAAGAAAACGTGTGTCTGCAAATCAGCATTGTTTTACAAAAATGGGATGCTATATTCAATGCCAGAGCATGGGAACCATCATCAACCACAACCAGTGCATGAATACATACATGACACAGTACATTAGAAATGGACAAATAAAACCACAAGCAGGATAATGACAGAAGATTATGAGAAATAAGACAGAAACAGGAGCAGAGAAGTCAGGCTGTCAGTTACATGCTGAATCTGCACTGCACTGGAATTAACAGGGATGGTATTAATGCTGAGTTTGCCTAATTATTTGAGATGGAAAGAACTATTCATTCATTTACTTGGGCCATTCAAAAATGAGAGTTTGAGCATTCGAGAGAAGGACTAGGTTGCAGGATGCACACCCATGAGCACACACAAGGTGTGTACTGGAAAAGCCTCATCAGCTGTTCTGCTGCCAAGGCTGAGATGGGACTCCCACTCAAAGTCCTCTGCTCTGCAGGACAGCTAGCTCAGCGCTACACATTCTTCCTCAAGGAGCAACTTGGTTCACATGTTAGCTCTAGAACTGACTTCCTTTTTTTGCCATTAATATTTCTGGGATGCAGTTCTGATCCACTGGAGTTGAGCAAAAACCGAAGAAATTCAGCTGTCTGTAGTTCTTGGATAATTTCATGTAATTAATTCCACATGTGATAAAGGATTAATATACAGATTGAAAGACAATAATAGATTGCCATTAATATTATTGTCAATACTACTTCCTTCCCAAGAAGTGTGTCGTGCCTAGACCTAGGCAAGTTGCCTGTTTTGTTGCTACCACTTTCTCATGTAGTGTTCACAGCTGCAGGGAAAGACAGTAGCAGGGACAGGGATCATGAGATGCAATTGCGCGGGGTGACCTGGTCCTACATGCAGGTAAGTCTGGAAGCAATGTCAGGCTTCTGCTGCTGCCCCTAGCAAAACAGGGAGATGCTAATATTAGTAGCAGATGCTTTCACTTCCTTACTCATTAAAACACCAGATCAGGGTGTCAAAGTGCGCAACAGGCCCAGCCTCTACTGAAAGGAACATGAGCCTTTCCATTGACTTCACTAGGGTGCATCATGCATTTCAGGCAGATAAAAATGCACCTTATTTAATCGTACATGTTATTTACAAGTTGAGGGGGGTTTCTTTAAGATCCAGAATGAGAGACCTACCATATTACTATTAAAGCTGCAAAGTCAGAGCACTAAAGCAAGCACTTCCTCTGCTCCTGTTTCAGAGAAAATGTGCTGAATACCTGCTGTGAAGTATATGGCAACATGCAGGCTCTTGCAGGCTTTCAGTGCAAGTACTCTGTGTATGCCCTTCTGCCTGCAGCGTGCTCACCTGCCATTTGTGCGAGATTGCTACAGTTCTATTTTTAGTTCACTGTTCTGTACGTTCAGAGTTTCTGATCCATAAATACACCTCCTCACAGTGCTGCTTTCTGAAAAGCCACAGTGTGCTCCTGCCTCCACTCACACCTGAAGCCTCTGATTGCTGATAGTGTTGAGCATCCTCAGTGTCTAGCTTGCTTTTCATCTGGCCAGCAATTTTATTCACACCCTCTGGTCCAAATGTTGCCTGTGGCTCTTCACCAGTTCCAGAATCTCCCAATTCTATTGTGACCCACGTGGAAGGAAGGGGCAAAGTACAAGACCTGCTCTTCACCTCAACTGTGATAAAGACCTGGGCTTGGCTGGGCCCCTCCGATACTGTTCCCATTCCTATGAGCAGCCATGTAATTCAGTACAATCACCACTCAGCTCACTGCAGCTGGTCGGTCGTCTCTCCTCCTCCCTTCTTCCTACACTTGCTGCAGGCACAAAATGTTCCCAGGCTCCCACAGTCATCCCCTGGGGTATATGCCAAGCCCATATGTTGCTGTCCCCTTCCACATGCGTTTTCAAAGAGGCAAAAAATTCACTC
This sequence comes from Falco cherrug, assembly GCF_023634085.1. Lineage (NCBI taxonomy): Eukaryota > Metazoa > Chordata > Aves > Falconiformes > Falconidae > Falco > Falco cherrug. The sequence continues at coordinate 33,876,945 of NC_073707.1, forward strand.
CTTGGAGGTAAGACTTCCTTGTGCGCTGTCCATCCAGCAGAATGAAGAAACCTAGCCAAACTAGCCACAAAACCATGTCGCTGCTTAGTAAGACTTCACTTGATGTTCAGAGGTATCAATTAATACTATTAGACTTATACAGACCACCAATCAGCATGTATTTTAAATGCCAGACATTTTTTTAAGTGATGCTTCCAGCTGATGGGTAAGTTCCTATTTTAAGGTAACATCACATTCATCAGTCACAAACACTGCTTTAAACATCAAAGTATTTCCCTTCAATAAGTATCATCTGCAGAGTCCCCATATGCAAGAAGATGTCTGACAACTTTCTAGAACACCAAGGCATAATCAGAGTAAAGAACTGTGCTTTGAATGAAAGCTTAAGACTTTGGGCTAGAAACACCTCCTCCTGAGCAGCAGCAATTGCAGCTCACGTCACAACATTCTCAACAATCACAGCTGAAGATTCCCATTTCAAAAGTGATTGAACATTATAATACAAAGCTAAACACTTGTGTTCCTGGCTGTAACAGCCCCATGGGGCTCATTGTCCTTCCAGTCTCTTATTGTATATGAATTATCCTCCCAAACAGCCACTTTTCTATCAACAATATGCACAGCATCTTTCCAACAGCAAAATGGAAATCCCTGCAAGTATTTCTGGTGCTGCTTCCAGCCAGCAATAACAGTAATATGATCCACGAGTAAATTCTGGTTTTGTTGCTGAATTCCTTTGTACAAAGATCTTTACTTTGAAAAGGTTTGGCAACAGTGAGGCACAAGCTAATTCTAAGGTGTGAATCAAAGAAGATCTGCAAGTTTCTGAATCACAGAAAGGAACTGTCTGCGGCCTCTCCTACCACTTCTGTCAAGAGAAAACATCACAGTTCAACTATTTTAGATGCAACTTCAGACCTACTTGCTGCAGCCCTACAGTTCTCCAGCTCCCACAGCTCTCATGCCTCCCCAAGCACAATGTGGCTGAATCCAGAGTCTTGTCTCAGAACCTGGGAAAGTTCCAGCCTTACCCAAACCTACTGTCATTAATGGGCCACATTACCATGGGCAAAGTTTAGTCTGCAGTGTTAGAGAGTTGAGTAAATTATTAATTCAGGAGAATCCAGCAGATGCTTTGTGAGAGAAACAGGTCACCAAGGAAAGGACAAGCTGCTCTTCATGTTGTGCAGCACCAAAAGCCCTGAGAAACTCAGAAGCAAAGCTACAAACACTAGTGCAGCAGAGGCAATCTTCCAGTAATGGTGTAGTGTCTGTGGCCCAACCCTGCTGCAATGTAAATGAAGGCCCACGATTGAAAAACACCTTCTGTGCTCCTTTGCTGCTAAGAGAGCTCCCATCCAAGGCAAGGTTGTTCCAAGGATGGGGACGGCTCTGCTGCGCTGCTTGTAGCAGCCTTGGGGAACACACACAGTTGTTCCTCCAGACCTAGTTTTCACAACTTGTGAGGCACCGTTCATGGCCACGTTTAGTCAGCAGCTCAGCTGCAGGGGTCACTGGCAAAACCTGAAACAACAGGAGTTTATTTCTGCCCAAGCTACGTGGTTGGCCACCCTGCTTCTTGCAGTCCCTGGAAACAGGGTGCTGGGGCTAGAGCTGCCATGAGCACTCCCCTAGCATTTTCTCTCTTCATTCACTGCTTACCACAGACTTATCTCCTCCAGACATGCGGGGACAACGCTGAGGGCCAGGAGGCTTTGATGTATCTTGCCAGTACCACCACTCGTCGCTCTCCAGCCTCTAACAGGCCATTTCACTGCTCTGCCCCAGTTCATGGGTCAACACCACCTATCTTCTTTCTTAAAGCAGGCCTTGAGGGTTTACAGATGACAGGCACGGTATAAAAATTAAGCAGCACTGTTTGCAGCAGTGGAGGGTCCCCCATCTCCCAGCAGTCTGTGGGATCTGGCCATTGAATATATGGGTGAACTCTCCCATAAAAATCAGTATCAAGCATGCTTAATCTTACTTAATTGTTTTTGTATGCTGTTGCTCTGCAGCCTGATAGTTCATCTTCTGCACAGCTCCATGGTAGATCACAGCCATTTGTCAAACCAAATTGTTCCCTGACATGTATTTGCCATCTGCAATCTATTCCTTGGTTTCTGGCACATATCTTCAGTGCTTTCTTTTGAAGCCGTTTCAGATTTCCATGGGCTTCTTCATAACCTCTACCAGCAAAGCCTCACACAGTTTTGTTGACAGCTGTATCATGAAAAGTATTTTACATTTCTTTTGTTGTTCCTCTTGCTGCATACACACAAGTTGCTACGTTAAGGGCTGCTTAGCTGTGTGTAACACGCACCAGGATGTGGAAAGCAGATGATGTCTTGTGAGAGTGGGTTATTGGGGGGGTTAGTTTGTTACAGTTTTGCAGAGATAGTTGCAGCTCCATACATTAAAATGCTGACAAATAAAAGGCATTTGAGCAAACAGGTGTGAAGCTCTGAAATTACAGATTACTGCTAAGCAAGTACAGAGTTAATTAGTATAATTGATGTATGTTGTGTGTTCAGACAGCTACGTGTCATTTCACAAAGGCAAATCCAATGCTAGTAAAATCAGAGTTAGGAGAAAACTTGTGAAGTTATATTTTCCTGCTCAGGCTCTGAGGACCAGCAGGGTCTGTCTCTCTGTCAAAGGCACCCACTGCGCTCTGGCTGTGAACAAGCCAGCAGGCAGGCTGGTTATTAGGGGTAGGCCAAGCAAAGCTACGGGACCTCTGCTCTCACCTGGCTGTAGCACAGAGAGAAGAGAGGCCACAGCTGGATTTCCAGCCCAGAAACAGAAGCCTGGTGCAGGCAGTATCTGTGCTTCTTCGCCCCAAAACCCGACTGTGCTGTGACTGTGTCATCCTTGATGCACCCTGTATCCATGGAAAGTCTCAGTCCAAAGCAGTCAGACACACACATCCAGATGCAAAAACCTCCATATGTATAGCAAAAGCCAGCATTAATAAAACATTCAGGTACTGGCCTCTGTGACTCTCAGGATACTCAAGACCCTCTACCCACACATTTCACTCAGCACAGTGCCATGTGAGAAGTACTAGGCTGGATAAAAGTGAATCTCTCCCTTTCAAGAAGCTTGCATTTCAGTTTCATGATAAAGAAAAACCCACTTAAAAATAAATTAATAAATTCACCACTAATCCCCGCGCCGCACCCCCAACAGAAAAGGGACTGCAAATATCTGCAGAAGATGTGGGTATCTGAGAGCACATCTAGGAAATGTGAGGTTGTGGTAATACTATGAAAGATGGAGAATGCTGGGGACTAGACTGTTTTTTCTGCTAGGCTGAACTCAAATCTGAAACATCTGTTCACATAACATGAGATGAGCTCTCACAGTCAAGTAACATAAGCACAAACTCTTCCTGAGATCAGTGCAGAGCAACTATCAGTGGAAATCTAAGAATGCAGACACTCTGATGTTACCTGCAAGCTCAGAATAACAACGTGTTTTCACTGCCAGCAGAAAAAATTAGTACTTTTTACAAGTATTCTAAGTCCTAAACCCTTTGTTTTTTCTAGAACTAAGTTGTACACATCATCCTTTAGGAGCTATTCAAACTGGCCATTAATGGCTATAAAACACACCTCAGACCAGCACAACTGGCACTTGAACCACGGGTCTTAATTCAGCCTTACAAAGATAAAGGTCCATGGAAAATACTCAAGTTTTGAACATGCACTACCACTATTAAAAGCATAATCTGAAGGGCAGAGGCAGAATTTTAGCTGAAAGTGGTGAGGACAGAATTTACTCGCAGAATTCGCATCCAGATCTCAGTTCAGGGCTAGCATCCCTCATTGCATCCTCAGGCTTGGCAGAAGAGGGATCTACATATTGTGCACAGCTCAGTTCTCACAAAAATGCCTATGTATGTTTACACAAGAAATACTTCTCTAACTATATGAAATACAGTAAATTCAGAAATAGTTCAGAAATAGTGCAGTGGCAAATCAAGCAAAAAGCTGCAGAACCATGCACTATCTAGACCTTTCCCTGCTTTGGCAGCTCTAAAGCAAGCGTTGTCTGTAGCTCTTCACAAAATCTCTGGTTTTAACATGTTTTGGAGAATGAACTCCCTCCTGTCAGGGAAACAGACTAGAAACTGGGGTCAGTTTCTGGTTCTGTATGTGCATGTAAAAGTCAGTTTCCATGCTGCTTTTCTCAAATCCTTTGTCTGCCTTGCCTGTTTAGCAATGGCTACATAGGGACTAGCTATGCACTTGCACAGTAACCAAGGCAGGGAACTGGATTTGAAGTGGAGAGCTCTAAAAGCCACGCGAAAAAGAAATAAGAAGAAAAAAGGGTGGGGGAAAGAAAAAGGTTGTATATGGTACCCAGTAGCTTTTCAGTGTGTGTGGGAAGGCCATTCCCATTATTTTTGCCTTCTCTTTGTACAACAGTAGATGGAGCTCTCTTTTCAGCAGCTTCAGGAGTCCATTAATGCCTGCAGTATTACAAATTCGAGCACTGTAATTATTCTGTCAGCACCTGCTAGGGCTGCTGCATGTGACATATCTGTGGTGGTTACAAAGGAGGGATCTCAGGCTCAACGGCTGCCTGCTTGACATCATTCAGCAGCACGAAATTCCCTGAAACTTGTAAATGACAAAAATGTTTGATTAACCACAGTATTCCTTTTCCTTCCAGTTAAGCATTGTGTAATATTCTTCCTTTCTTTTGTAAATTGTTAACAGGATTACATGGAATTCAGCACAGTCTGGGAAATGAGAAGGCATATTTTATTCCTCCTGCAAAATAAGGAATAACAAATTTTACTTGCCACATTTAGAGAGAACGTGTATCAAAATTGCATTGCCTCTGAGCAGGGAAGGATTTTGCAGGAACTAAAGGTCAAGGGATCTGTGGCAAGTATCTCAATCACTGCATAAAGATCTAATGCCTGCAGTCTGTATATAACAGGAGGACAGAGGAGGAGGGATGAGAGGAACACTGGCATTTACTTGCATCTGCAAGCTAGAAAAAATTACAAATGCGTATGTTGATTTTCTGTCCCTGCCACCATCTTCATGTGCTACTACTGCAAGTGACTGCCTGCACAGACACAGGCAGCCTTCCTAGCGTTGTGCACCACAGGACCAGAACTACAGGTGGCAGTTTCCTCAAGACACATCAGACAAATATGCAAAAACAGCTGAGAAATTAAATACTTCAGAGAAGTGAGAGCAAAGTTAGGCTGCTCTATGTCTTTTTTGGTAGGTTTGGGGGTGCAGGGGGGGTAGGGGTGAAGAGGGTGGTGGTTGTTGGGGGTTTTTTGGTGCTTGGTTGTATGACAATGCACCATGCACATCCTGCTTCATTCTGCTGCACATCCAAGTGCAGACTTGACTTTAAACAAGAGTAAATCACATGCTACTGACTGTCAGGGAAGGCTAGGCTATCCTTAAAGCCAGTGTATAACTTGTTATTCTCTGGCAATGTGTACTGCTTTACAAGCAATACTTAAAAAACATATTTTGACTTTTTTTTTTAGGTTTGTTAAAGAAGATTTCATGTTATGCAAGTAGGAGAACTGAGAATATTGTAGAGATACATGAGATACTGGAGATTATATTTGCCAGCAAGGTAATTCAATATACATCTATTCTGGCATTCAATAATTAAAGAGAGGCCCCCAGCAGTGAATTGCTGGGTGATTATCTCACAGCAGCAGCTACCCTCAGCCACCAGCAAAGTACCAGCACCTGCAGACAGGCACTAGCAACCACACACCACATCTTCAGAGACAGGCATTGAAATGCAAGCAAGCAGTACTTTTGGCAGAACAGATTTCTCATTTCTCCGAGTAGAGGTTAATAGAAGGGAAACTGGACATCCATCTCTGAAGACGGGCATTTTCTATTAGCCTAGTAGTAAAGGACTTTCTGGATTTAAGACCTTATCCTGCCTCTGATTCTGCATAGACATAATGGTCTGTTCAGACAGGATCCATGCTTCAGCCTTAACAGGGCAAAAATCTAGGTAAGGGCTTTGACATTTGGTCTTTAATGACTAGAAGCCAACAGCTGACAAATTAAATACTTCAGAAGTGAAAATTAAACAGTCCTGCAGTCACGAGTGCTGGCATATGGAAAGCTGCCACTGAGCTAATAATAGAAGTGTCTACCGCAGCAGAGAGGGAGGTCCCAGCATCCTAGAGCAAGCCATACATCTGGGCACTGGGAAGACAGCCATTAGGCAGTGTATGTTTAAGTAGCACATACTTGCTACCTTCCTGCCAGCTATTCATCTTTTGTAACCACAGGCCAAAGGCAGCAGTCCACAAAAAAAATGCAGCACTGGGGACAGAAGTTAGATTGGGCTCTGCCCACCAGGCTCCCATTTTAGCAGACAAGTTCCCTGTAGCCACAGGAGCACAGAAAGGTCCTTCACCAGCACACTGCCTGGTTGAGTATGCCTACTTTACTTAATTCACCAAAAAAAGGACAATTGGTTCATTTGTCCCACATTTTCATTTGCATAAGCTGGACACCAGCCACTTTCTCTGGATACTCCAGGTATCTATAAAGAGCATAAAACCACCCGGGGATAGTCTTCCTTGCTCACTCCAGCGTGACCCTTGCATAACTTCCTTGTGCACAGTGGAGCTGCGCTGCTGAGAAATGAGAGGAGAACTGGGAACTACGTGGAAGATGAACAAAGCATGCAGGTGTTACTCAAAACCAAGGATGGAAAACAATTTAGACAGGTGGTTATGGAGCGAATCAATAGTGCTTGTGTAAGGTATGCACCTGTTAATGAATGATAGAGGAAAGCAAATCAGGACAGTGTAACTACAGACAGACAGCAGCCAAACTACATATCTTCAGTTGTCTACAAAAAACAACCCAAGCAGAGACAGGAAGACCAAAGTAGGTGATATGCTATGGTAGCCAGCAGCAGGATCATGTATATTATACTGCCCTAGGAGGAGAAGCACACGCACGTGAAACGTGCATCACCCATGCAGGTGTAACTCTTGGAGATGACAGACAAGGTTGATTCACAGTAGTGTCCTACACTCTGTAATGCAGATAGCTGAAAAGAGATAATGGGCACTAGAGAGCAGAAATGAGATAAAGCACTAAAGAGAAGAGGGAGATAAAGTGCTAAAGAGGAGATATGCATGAGTACACACAGAGAGAGAGGAATAAGCGCTAATATAAAGTACAGGCAGGCTCTGCCAGATTCAGCACTGAATCACTGCTTCTCTTCCTGAAGTATCTGGCCCTTGTACTTTCAGAGACTTTCAAAGGTACCAAAGCTGTAGAAAGCTTTTGGCTGCATCACTACTGAGCAAGCTGGATAATAAAGGGCAAACTGAGCAGAAACAGAGCAACTCAGCTGACGTTAGGGATCCATCCATTGAGGGAAGAGCAGCTCCTGGTGGAGCTAGCAGGGAGAAGCCTTTGCTCCCAAGGAAGCAAAATGAAATGAAAGTCCAAAGAAGTTTCTTGGCTGTCTGGTTCTGTACCCACTGACATCCACCGCAAAGGGTTTTTGCTGGCTCAAGACAATGCACCACTGGTTTGGGTGATGACCGCAGAAGGGATAATTAGGTCATCTTCCCTCTTTGACAGAAAAAAAAAAAAAAAGACCCAAGTGTCTCAGACTCACTAGCGATTTCTGTCCAGAACACCTGTGAAAACAACAGACTTTGGAGTGATCAGCATCTTGTTCTCTGAGTTTGAGCATAAAACACCTGGTGTACACGCACAAGCTGTTTTTCAGTCAAGTCTGACACCCATTGCCCGTAATAATGGCAAATGCATCCCAGGCTTTTTACTGTAGGTATATGCTCAAAAAAACCCAGTCCTCTGCCCAAGATTGTAACAACAAAAAATAACCTCAAAAAGAACCTGCAAATTCTTCTATTTACTGTTTCAGTGGCGATTGGTTAGAGCTGCTCAGAAGCCAAGAGACTGTCTGACAGTTACGTATCTTCTAGCTGCTTCCAGCAAATACAGTTGCTGTCTTCCACATGCAGAAGGTCTCCACAAGCAGAATTTAGCTGACAATTCCATCCTTACAGAGGCTTCACCTATGGGTACTGCATCATCTACCAGTAGAATAAGGCTTTGATATCATGTCTGGTTGGGAATAAGAGCTTCAAAAAGCTCAGAGCTGCATCATCAGGTTATTCTGTTGGTAACCTTTTGCTAATGTCCCTTCAAGCTTGCCAGAGCACAAGGTTTGATCCTGCAGCACTGACTACAGGGGACACACCTGTGATGGACTTCTTCAGGGCTGGCCAGCTTCCTCCACCTGTGAGGAAGAAGGGATGGCTCCTTCTCCTTGCTCAATATACAGGCTACTGCAGCCAGGCTTCTCACCAGCCAGGAATGATAAGGAATACTTCTGAAGGCCTACCATGGGCACAGAAAGAATTTTGGCAGCAAGGATGGTGCCCTGGCCTTCCCTACCTACTACACACACATTCCCCCTCCCTTTGGTCCCTCTATGCCCCTTCTTTTTTTCTGCCACCTTTGGTCTCTGTGCTCTCCCGCCCCTGCTTTGGCTTGAGTGGTGTGTCACAGAGCATGTGAAGAGCATCAGGAGGGCTCATGCCCTCTTACTCTCTTCATGCCACTCCTGGGAAGGTGACACTTGACCATGCATAGCAATGGTGTTAATACCACTCAGAGCAGTAGCTCATAAATTAAAATAGCAGCAACACTGACAGTACTCACAGGTCTCAGAAAAGAAAGGTGATGTGGAATTGGCATGTTCCTCTTTTCCATGACAGGAAACATTTCAACTTCTGTTACCAGCACAAACATTGTTTGCTTCACTCATTCTTTGCAGCTCACTACACTCTGCATCAGGACCACACAAATAAGGAAAACCACAGTACTCCTTTATGCTTTCTATGGGAAGAGCTCAAAATGCAACAAAACCCAGCCTCTCTGTGTTGTACTTTGTATGTTCCAAAGCGTTCAGCTGCTCATCATTTATCATGTCACAGGCTATGGATGTACCAGCCTTCTAAGTAGAGCAAGCGGATCACCCAGCAGTCAGCTGCTGCAGTGAGTGCAGGACAGGCAGCCTGTCTAGGGGCCAGAAGATCATGGGCCAGCAGAGGCTGCCAGCAACAGTGCTAAGAGGAGCCGTCAGCCAGCCTGCCTCAGTGAAACAAAAATCTTTCATTTTCTATCCAAATCCACTGACAACAGAGTAAAGAGGCTCTCAAGTACATACACAGCACTGTCTTAAGCTACCATTTTTCAATTACTTTTCAGCTTTATGGCCTTTCACACAAGAGGAAAAATGGAGGCAAGATGCAGAAAGCAATCAGTTTCTATTTCAGCTTCTCATGCATTCACACTGAAACAGAGTTTGGATCAGGTGCACCCCCAGGAAGTACTGGAAAACATTCAAAGCTTTGTGAAAAATTGTTTTTACAGGACACAGGTCATTTTGGAAATCACAAGCAATGGGCACTAAAGCATAACAAGTTTGAAAGATATCCTTGTCGGAAGATTCCTATGACATTTTAGACACCCAAAATAAAAGTGTATGACTTCATAATGCTAATCAGTAATTCCTTAAAGAAGCCTTACTGGAAATCACAGGTGAATCCTAGGGACTTTGATCTAAACTGGAATCTGGCTGCTTCAAATCTCGGTGCAGAAAGGTTCATAATCCTGAAAATGACAGAAAGGACATAGCAATGACGTATGTGTAAGAATAAGATCCATTGTGGGGTGGGAAATAAATCTGACTTAGTAAAACCAGGACAGGATAAGATGTTAGCCTTACCTTAAATGGTTCTGAGCTGCAAAGTCCCTCCACTTTTTGGTCTGAGGTAGGCTGCCCACATTACACTTTAGCCTGCCCTGAAGCACTGTTGACCAGAGACCCCCGAGAGGGCGGCGAAGTAGACTTCCCCAGCACTGCACAAAATCCCCCTGCCTGCAATGAGCTGTGGAGCATGCACCACAGCAGTGCCACTCTCCCCACCCTTCTAAATTCTCCCGGGAACAATCAAAATAAATGAATCAATCTTCTGACCCTGAGCTACAGCAGAATCCCAAATGCAGCCACAGTGACCCCAGAGGCTCGGTCCGTGCAGCAGCCTGACAGCAGCCCAAGCACCTGCTCCAACACAGCACTGCCCAGCTGGCACAAGCATGCTGCACAGAGCCTTCTGCCTGCTCCATGCCTGGGACCGGGGAGCAGGACAGCAGGGCTGTAGCCAGGCGAACCTGCAGCCCTTTGCACTGGCACTGGTTCTGTGTGGCCATTGAGACAGGGACCCTTGGTGAGGTGGCTCCCCACCATCATGCCTGATGGAGCCCAATCCCCCAGCAGCATGAGACCATCCCCAGGGTCCCTTCCACAGGCTTGGCTACAAGAGGCAAATGTGAATGAGGGGCTGGCTCATTTGAACAAGCAGCAGCAGGGCCATCACACCCGTCTCAGCACCCCAAGGCATCTGATATCCTGGCCCAAGACAGGCCTGAGAGAAAGCAGGGCAGCTTGGATGAACAGGAGGAAGCTCTTGCCTGCAACGCACCCTGCGCTGTCAGGGCAGCACTCACGCCCATGCCAAGGTCAGCAGCATCGCATGCAGCGTCCAGGGAAGGCCACTGGCCATGTGGGGCCCTGCTGCGCTCAGGCCACCTCACCCAGGTGCAGCACACAGCAGCTCCACTGCAGAAGCCAGCGTGGCACAGAGGCAAAACAGCCTCTTTGGCTTGCTGCAGACCTGCTGCATTGGAGATGTCTGCATGCAGCCCAAGCAGCCGGAGGAGGCTCCAGAAGTACAGGCCACCAGCCCCAAGGCCAGGTGCTTGAGCACAGGTGGCTGGGACATGCTCGGACCAGCCCATGTGGGCACCCTCTCTCCAGGGGACAGCATGTGGCTGCAGCACTACCAGGCCAATGCATGCCAACGTACCCCATGGCCAAGGCAAGGAAACAACCTCCCAACACCCACATAGGTGCCAAGAAACGTATAAAGCAGTCCAGGACTCTTCACTATGCAAAACCACAGTGAACTGAGCTGGCTGAGCTCCCCAAAGCCTGCAGCCAGCTTTGGGAGGTCTGCAGCAGCCCAGCAGGCCCTGGCGTCAGCTCCTCACCCTCCTAGGCCTTCTGGGGAAAGCCAGGAGGGGACAGACAGCTCCAAGGCAGGGTGCTTGTTGCCAGCATCACAACCTGCACATGCAGGTCTCCCCCTCAAGCCATGCTACCTCTTACCGCAGGTGAGAGCTAGCAGGAGCCCAGCAGTGCAAGCACTGGCAGCAGCCTGCTTGTCTCCCCCATGCCTGAGCAGTTCATGCTCCAGCTTAAAGAGTCTTTGTTAAGGACTGAAACATTCTGTTTTTTCCTGGGTGTGTGATGCACACTCAGTCCTGGATGCTACTGGAAATACTAAGAAGGAGGCATCAGTGAAGGCCACCTCCCTTCCCACAAACAGCTTGAACGTGCTTTTTTGCATTAGCTTTTGGTTCATTTGTCTGTACTCTAGATTTAGGCAATGAATTAGCTAGATTTTTTAAATTTTTTTTCTCACTAAAAGCTGGCTCAACCAGCACTGTCTTTAGTGATTGCATACATGGCTTCTAGGGTATTATGTACCCATGTTTGGCCAAATTGCTATAGTTTTCCTCTTTAAGTGAGGGTTTTCCAGGGGGAAACAGCATTTGCAGTAACAAGCTGTGCCTTAGGCCCCAACAGCACAAACTACAGTTTACCGTAACATACCAGCTACTCCAGATTTATTCCTAGCCTACATTATATACGGTATGGAGGTTCCAATAGCTGCAATTCTGCTTCATGCAGAACGTGATTTTCTTTTACACACCAAGCACCAGCTTGCACAATAGCCCAGCGGTCCCTTAACTGAGTTCTTGATTTTAGAGGTTAGAGTGAGGTCTCCAACTCTGGTCTTAGGGCATCACAAGTATCAGATATTTGTGTGTATGAATGGGGTGCACAACTACCCACCCCACAGCTAGTATATGCATGTGCAGCTCAGAAATGTAAGAGGCAGAGATTTGATAAAAACTTGGCCACCAAAATGCAAAATCAGAGAATATAGGGGCAGAAATCTATTTTCAATTCACAGTAAATGCATGTTTTATGGATATTAGTTATCTGTGTGGGCCTTGAAAAACACTTGTACAGAATAAAGCAGGTAAGCAGTCCCACCATTTTCCTTACCACCCAAAGACAGCATAAAGCACTAGCTTTGGTGATTTAGTTTCCCAAGTTTCTTAGATTGTTATGTAAGTAGATGAGAGACAACCACAACAGACATCTTGCTACCTGTCTCTCCTCAGCTCCGTACTCTCACCCTCTCTCAGCTAAGTGCTTCCCTTTTCTCCTGATTTCATGTTACTGCCAGTCCTGATTTTCCTCCCAGATGGCAAACATCCATCTCCTGGCTACATTCACTTGCAAGAAGAAACAAGCCTTCTGCCTTGCTCTGCACAGTATTAAAACAAATGACACAACACAACTCCACAGCTAACCATAACTGCATCTAACCCACTAAAAAGCTGACGGACCAAGTTTGCAAGACAAGCTGCTCTCAGAAGTCTCAGTCCTGTCTGTAAAACACAGAGTGCCAGTTTTAAGAGTAGTCTATGTGGTAGACTGAGGCCACTCATTCAGCACACTAAAGCTAGGTGAACATAGAAACAGCGTTAGCAGCTAATTGTTTCCACAATGGGAGAGATTTATCCTGTAGTGCTAGATATTACAGGTTTCTACACAGTGCAGCACCTGCTCAATAAACCCAAGATCAGAACAGATGTCAGAAGACACTAGCACGCATGTAGAGACAATGAAGAAGATCCAATAAGAAGAGACACAAAGACATCTTTAACTCCCATCATGATAACTAGACCAAGGACGGAGGCGAGGAAGCGCTCTGTTCATCACTACGCTCCTTTCTTTGAGTGGTTCTCACCTAGGTAAACAACCCCCACCTGAGTGAAAGTCTGGAGCTCTCTCAGTAAAAGGCAACAAACAGCAAAGCCCAGCAAAAAAGCATGCAAGTCTAAAGCCACAAGTCTGAAGTTACTTGAAGATACACACATATATGGAAAAAGCCTCCGGTTTAACACATGGGTTATAAAAGCCAAACAGTTGTGCCCAGTAATGCGATCAAATGCCATCCGTATTCCATCAGAGCTTAAAATAGGTTGAGTAACAAGGCAAACAACTGTAAAAATCCTGAGCTGCTGCCAAGGGACACACAGCAGGCAGCATCATCGCACTGTTTCACTTCCAGCAACTGTGGTGTTTGTAGAAAGAAAGCCTCCGTTATGATTTGGGAACACACCGAGCTGAGTGTTGATACAGCCGGACAAGAATTTCATTGGTAGACTACACACAGCAAAAAGATCCACAGACCACAATGATAACCCAACCCGGCCCCAGCATTACAGGCAGTGCATGCATGCACCAAGTGGCTAGCCTCCGAGAACACCCTTAGCTGCCAGTACACAGGCAGGAGTCCCCTTACTTCATTTACCCAATCCATGGAACAAAAACTAGGTGCAAGTCCATGATCCATAATCCTCCCAGATCCTCTGAACTCACTCTGTCAAGCCCAGGTAAGTTCTCATGTTTTAGCTATTGAGTGTGCAGGCTTTGTTAGTGCTGCAGGCTGAGGCTTTGTAACAAGCCCCAGGAGCTTGGTACATTCCATTCAGAGTGCCAAAGGCACTGAATAACCACTTACATTTGCATTTGCCTAAACATACTGCAAGCAAATAGCAGGAGCAGGTTTAGCACTAACGAGCACAATTAAAAGCAAAACCCACCATCAATAATTTGGTACTTTTCCAGAAAGACCAGAAAAAGCCATATGAACCAGAATCATTGAAATGGTACTTTTGTACTACAGCAAGAAACAAAGACTATAAAGTTTGAGATGTTTGACAAGAACTTTAAAACCTATTTTTAATCAATCACTACATTGTATGAGCTTATCTGTGGATAAGATAAGCTACTAAATACTGTTTCTGGGGTTTAGACTTTTTGCTACAGACATGCAATCAATCTGTTGCAGCCTGAGCCCAACTGCTTTTCTCTGCAGCAGCAGCAGGATCACAGAGAGGTAGCCTGCCTTCGAACAGAACTGCTGCATTATGAATCACGACCATGCTCACCAGGAAGAGGCAGGCTGTAGCATTTAGGGTGGGCTAGAGAGCCAAGAGACTTGGGGTGCTATTCTTGCTGTTGCCAATGATTCGCCACACGACCTTGTGAAAGTGATTTAATCATTACATACATCAGTTTTTCAGCCTCTTCATGTTAAATATCAGTAATACTGCAAAACACCCTGGAGGCTGCTTGCTTTGGAAGGGAGAAAAAGAATTAGACTATCTCTCAAAAAGAAAGAAAAGAAAGGAAAGTCTCAAAAAGAAAGACTGCATCTGGGTGCAGTCACATTTCTGATTTCAAAGGCAGTTTGGACTGTGTTTGCAACAAAGGCTCTAACCCAAGTAATAAAAGAGAAAATATCTGTTAAAAAAGGAACAACATCCCCTTACAAGTATTTTATCACTCTAGGTGTTTGATGAGGCAGACATTACTATAATCAAATGCCTGTGAGATGTCTGGATGCTGTGGCAGTAGATGCCTCTGATACACCCGACTAGATTCATCTTCACAGCATCCCTGTACGAGGGAAGCAGGACACCAAGCACTGTTTGGCGTGAAGATGGTTAGAGAATACTCCCATAGTTAAAGATAGCCCATGTCACTGGCTGTGGTGATGTATGCCAGTGTGATTATTTTTACAGGAACTCTGCCTGGTAACAGCAGAGGATACAACCTACAGGTGGTGGAGAGAAATTCCCACTCACAACTGATTATACACCACAGCCCAGGGAGCACACCGGTGCTAACGCAGCCCTTGCCAACAGACATGTCAGCCAGCCCATGGGGCAGTATGTCGTCAGCTGAAGTGTCTCATCAACAGGAGTTTCACTGAAACTGTGTCTCAACCTGGCCAGACAGCACGTCATTCTATCTGGCACACCCTGTGTCAGACCACAATAATCAGTGCTATAGACATGTGACAGCCTCCGGAAGGAAGCACCAGATTTATGTTGAAACCTGAAAGGTCCTTAGTTCACACAAGTTTTCAGCAGGGACTGTGGCAGAGGTTTCCTTAGCACGGCTGCAGGAGCAGAGGCAACTGCTCCAATGGCCAAACCTGTTCCATCCCAATCAAACACCGGCAACAGGTGCCTACAGTCCTGCTCACTCCCAGTTTCTATCTAGTTGCATTGGATAGCTTCAGCTGCTGACCAACGACAAAACCCAGCTCTGCATGACCTCAAGGAGCTATTAGTTCTGCTGCTGCACCACAGGATTTCATTCCTCCATAACAGAAGGCTCCAACATGCACAGCTTACCCCAAAACATCCATGCTTCAGTATCAGAATACACCACAGACCAAATCTGTAAACTGTTTATTTGCTGTGGCCGCCCCCCAGGGCTGACTCAGGTAAGAAACATGCACTCTGCTAGACACACCATGTGCTCTGCTAGCCACTGGCCACCATCCACCTACATGCCAGAGCCCAGGACATGGAAAGAAAGGTGGAGAAGGCAGGCAGAAAAAGAGAAGATGATCAGAAGGCAAACTGGTAAGTAAAAACCAGAGTTGGAGCACAAAAGAATGTGGAAAATGGCAGGGAACACAAGTGAAAAACCTTTATAAAACTAGAGATTGCACAGAACTGTTAAAGGACCACTGGATAGTCTGTGGAAGAAGGGGAAAGTTAAAAGATAAAGGCTACATACACCATGAGCATCAGAAATCTTCATGTTTACTCTTCTGAGACTTCCAAAGCAGCAAATACAAGCAGCAAATGTCTACAAGAAAATTCTGCTTCAGCTGGGGTAGGCAAGGCAGAGAGGCAGCACTGAGCCCAGGAAAAGGCTCTGCATCAGCATCCCCAAAGTGCAGCAGGCTCTGCAGGACTGAAACGCAAGCCTCAGCCTCCACTGCAATGGGAGTCTCCACAGAGGAAAAACAAGTCTTCATCTGCTGTATTCTGTGTGTGTAGTGTTTTTAACTACATTTCACGAACCTGTTGTCACCAGATACATGTCTGTGCCAAAGTCCTTTGCCAAAATACTGGCAGCAGAAAACATGACCACTGCCTGATTACCACATACACCTTCAAAGCTCAAGCTCATCTTAGATTGCATCCTGCAGACTGGATTCACAGCTCCACCTGAACACACCACCTCATGGTTTCTTGGGTTGAGCTGTCTCCTCTTCCTGTGCACCATACAATCTCACAATTAGTGTTTTCACTCCTTTACTTCTAGATTAGCTGTACCTTTGCCGAACAGAAATACTATGATTCCCAAGAAAGGAATTGTGACAAATCACTTCAGACAGCAACAGCAGCTCTGTGTCTGCTAACACAGGGTAAAGTGAGGCTTCTGGACAGGGACTGTCATTCCCATTTTACAGACAGGAAAATAAGCCCCTCCTGAAGGCACAGATGCAAAATGGCCCTTTTGAAGTGACTAGATCAGCTGGTTTGAATGCTAATCATCACTTGTGTTTCCTCTGCGTTTACCAGGTTAATCCCATGGAAACACAGGAGCACAAGCCATTGACTCTCTCCCCCTATGCTCTGTAACACCCACAGATCTTCACCTCAGCCTTTGTTCAGTCACCAAACACCCTTTTATTGTAGATCCTCTCTGCCAAATCAATTACACAATCAACTCTATTCAGATAAACTCAGGACAATTCCTGTACCCACAGCCAGCTTGAAGTCCTGTGCTGCTTCTCCAGAGGGCTTTGCGTGCCTTGGCAATCATGAGTTACTGCGCTCCATGACCGCAGTATTTCTTCATTGCCAAAACAACCATTTACAAAGTCCCAGAGCTGCACACAGATTACACGAAGCCTAATGTCAAAACACCTGCTTGTGCCACTGGACTGGCATGCCTGATGGCATCCCCACTCCTGGCAGAAGTCAGGGACAAGTCAGGGATCCACCAAGTCAGCCGGCCTGAAGACGTCAGCACACATTCAGCTACAGCATGAACCTACAGCAGAGAAATTCCTCACAGACATCCCCAGCGCACACTAGGTGCAAGGCAGCTTACCCCACTGTCAGACACTGTCCACATGAAGACTTGACTTAGGATAACTACGTGTTCCTGTTCTGGCATCCTGCACATGAATTTCTCCACGTGGAAATACTCTGAGGATCCTGGCTGTGCTTGCAGAGCTAGCACAAAGAGACTGGGGGGACAGAGGCACACCCCAACAAATCACAAGAAAACCCACAAAACAAACTGAAAAGCCTACCGTAAGTAAACCCCATCTCCTCAACCCTGCTAAACCTTTCTGTTGCCCTCCAAAACCATGCCTCACAATGCAGCACAGCCTCTGCACAGCTGAGCTAGCTCACATCTCTCTGTGCTCTTCTCCAGGTGCCTGCCCCACCACTGTACTAACACACACACGGCAGTCATCAAAAGGGGCATCATCTGGGACTCCACTGGGCCCTCATAACAAAACAGCTTCCCAGAATAGAGCTATGCTTGCTGAAACCTGGTCAAGACCAATAAGCAAGGCAGAGACTGATACAAGAACTCAAACCATTCCAATTTACCCTACCCAAGCCCGCCACCGCACACAAACCCTGTTTTAGTTCTGCTACTTCTCCCATTTGGAGAAGCCTCCTTGACAAGCACACAATGTGGTTCCTTCAAGCCCACAGTAATCTCAGCTGTTTGTGAGACAGCAGTTCTCTATCTACCAATGGATCAAATGGATTCCAACCTCTCCACCAGAGCCAGAAGCAGATTTTATTTTTTTTCCCTAGGATTTCCTAAATGTTTTAATTGTCTACCTCTGAAATTTGTAATTCTACTTTTTGAAGTCCATATTCATGAAGGGAGACTGAAATGACCAAACTGTTGGTACCAGGGAGAAAAGAAATCCTATTTTTCATTCTTCAGCTGCGGTTCATGACACCTCATTTCACAGTCACCAGCCAGGAAAGGACTTACATAAGAGTTAATACAGAGATTGAAGTGACTTACAGAGCATTTCATTAAAAGAAAAACACCCTGCAGAACACTGAGAAGGAACTGTATTTGCATACATCACTTTTGCTGAGGAACAGAACAGCGGTTGGGACTGGTGTGATGTCAAGATTTGGCAATATTAAACATGACTTAATGCCAGAGACACCTGGATGTATCAGAGAGTCCAATAAAGGGCCACAAGGATAAGGAAGGGATACCATACAGGGAAAGACTGAGAGAGATGGGAATTTGCAGGCTTGAGAAAAGAAGGCTTGAGGGGATTTTATCACTGTGTAAGTACTGATGGGGGGAGTAAACAGGACAAAGTCTGACTAAGTGGTGTCCAGTGACAGAGTAACAGGTGACAGGCACAAACTGAAATACAGGAAGATGTGTTCAAGCACAAGATATTTATTTTTTTTTCCTATGAGGCTGGTCTAACACTGGGATAGGTTACCAGGGAGGCTGCGCAGTCTCCACGCTCAGAAGGTAACTCTGCATGCCTCACAGCGCTCTGCATGACCTGCTCCAGCTGCCCCAGCTTAGAAGAGAATAGTTGGATTAGATGATCTCCAGAGGTCCTTTCCAACCTCAGCTGTCCTTCAGTTCTGTGAGAAACAGGAAGAACACAATTTGTTTAGCCTAGAAAAAGAAAGCTGAGGCTGGGCATAACAGGTCCTTTTGGAGACAATGATCCATGTTTCTTCTCAGTACAGATTGAGAAGCAACAGGCTGGTTTGGGGGAAAGACAATGTAGGCTGAGATACTACACATAGGGGTATCTGAAGTGCTAGAACAGACCACGGAATAACATCAGCAGCAGATTTAAAGAGAAAAATGGGTGAACAGCCATCAGGATGGCCTAGGTATTACTAAGGCTCTTGCTTCCAAGTGGACCTCACTTCCTATCGTATTTCAGTAATTTAAGACATTTACCCCCCTTCCCCACAACTCCAAACTTCCATGCTCCAGGGTTTTTTCATATTTGTAGCACATGAAAGGCTCTGAAATGGCCTTATAAAGCCTCAGAAGAACAATGCACCTTTTTAAAAACACTATTCCAGCTGCATTAGTAGATTTAATTATTTCAGACCTAGAAAAGCCGACTTAAAAAAAACAGTGAAAGTCACAACCTTCCAAAAGCTGGAAACTCACACTTTCCCAATTTATACTCTGTGGCCAATGAAGACACAATTTCATCCAGTCTATGAATTCCTTAAACTGCTTGGGCTTTTCAAAAATTCTTTTCAGTTCATTTAGTCAAAACTAGTACTTACAGAAGCATGGCTTTGTTATATACTGTTTTAATATGCGTGGCTTATCATAACCCAATGTAAGCTGTGGTCATCCGAGTCGTACCCAATGGCTCCTCACTCTTCAGCACTTTGGCCAGTATCTTCCTGTCTGGTTCCACAGAACTGTGCAGGTCACTTAACAGAAGTGACAAACCCTCCCCTTTGCCATGTGTTTCTGCAAATAAGCCTGTGGGAAGGCTGCCCACCATAATACTCCTTTTGCAATTCAGCAATATGCAGCCAATAGTGACCAGACATGGACCATGGGTAGGGACTGCAGGACAAGCACAGATGTTGCTCACTAGCTTGCCCTCTTCTCCTTCTCTCCCATCAGCTGAGCACAGACATTATGATCCTACCTGGCATAAGAAGGTTATATCACAGTATGTATACGGTTAAGGAAACGAGAGTCAAGGTGAACCCTGAGTGTATGCTGCCAGATAGACCACCTAAGAGAACAGAAAGCTCTGCCTCCTCTGTCAAGCTCAGACCACTGCCACCTGTGATTTAAGCCCAGCTCTAGACAGCACTAACAGTGAAAACAAGTCTTTGCTGCAACCACATCACAGCAAAAGCATAGAATTACTTCACCAATCTTGTAAGTATAACACTGTTGGGCTTAAAGGCTGCAGTGGCAAACAGGATAGCCATCTAGTAACATGTACCAGCAGACAGTTCACCAACGTATCTGACGTGTCACCACTGTTGACGGCCTTACTGAAGGCTCCTGCATACCTGATGATTATTAATAGCACAAAGGCTAACTTCTTTCATGTCCATAGTGTAACAGGGATGCATTACAGTCACTTTCTCATAGTTTCATTTGAGACACCAAGCACAAGTGCTCTGACTCCAAAGATTTGTGTCTTCGCCTCAGTTTCATACAGTAAGAGAAGTGAAAGTGACATTACCGAAAATATTAACTGCAAGCAATTTCTTTTTTTAAGCAAGTTTGGGCCCCGTTCTCTGCCGAACTAGAGCTCCTCTACTTCTCCTTGGATTTCAGCCCTTGCTTCAATCCTTCCTGCTGCCAGGACACAGCAAAACTGCAAAGCTTCCCTAAGTAATCAGCTGAGGATTTCTTCATAGGCAAGGCCACCACCAGCGTCCCTCTCTGCTCTCCTCTTGGCTATACCCCATGTAAAGAGAGCTCAGAAAAGCACTGACCACAAACACATCCAGAGCCCTGCTACTCCACAGAGCTGACAGTCCACGCTGACACACAGCAAAGCTCAGCTCAGCCAGGAGCAGACAGCGGCTTCAGTAAAGCAGCCTCCACCATTTGGGTGACAGAGCAGAGAATGGGTGGCTTCAGCCTAGATATCTTCAGTGAGTCTTCGCTCAGGTGGAGCCACCACGGCAAGAAGCTGGCAGTGGGCAGGAAGAAGGATCTGCGGACAGTGGTTCTCAAAGAAGGAAGGTGTATGCAGGCAGATGGAGAGCTGTGGAACCCAGAGGGCACAGTCATTCTGTCTTATCAGCAGGCCACAAGCCAAAATGACAATGCTCCTCAAAATGAAAGAAAAATATCCATTAAATTGGGTAGCTCAGGAGGGGAAAGCCGCCATGACCTCGTTCCTGCCAGCAAACTAGCTGGTTTGAGTCCTTCAGCATGTGAAAAGCACACTGGTCCTTACCAGCAGAAAGCATCGCAACATTTCTTTTACCATTCCCTGGGGTGGGGGGGATGATCTATACTCTGTAGGGAAGTTTTGCAATCTTCAGGAAAGCTCAATGGAAAAGACAGGTAAGAAAAGTTATCTGATCTCCAGACTGATGAATTTAACTTGCTAGTATAAAAGTGCACACTGTACATCTAAGCAGAAATCAAATACCCTAAAAACACCCCAAATGCAGCATTGAGAACAGGAAATTGTTGCCTAGCAAAACACTAACTTCATTCCAATTAACACCTGCACTTTTCAGTTCCATTGCAAATGGTGAATTTGCTTTCAAAAGCTTTGAGCTTTCAAACTCTAAAGTACACTAGCAAAAATTAGTCAGTTTTATTATCTAGAAGCAAAATCTAGAAAGCAGGTGGTGCAAAGGGACTACCTACTCGAAGACCTACCCTTTCACACACCATTCACAGGATCCACCTTTGTGTGCTTTTTTAATATTTTAAGTATTCCTTTATTTTAGTCTACATTTGTCTTAATAAATGTATCTTCAATATTGGAAGTGGTGTTTCTGGTAACACCATTTCTAGTGTTGTACTGAAGCTGTGGAAAAATTCGTACTAACATATCCTCTTAAGTGTATTACAAAACATGCAGCCTCACCTTGTACTTCAGAATGCACTAATATTAGTCGATCCACCACATCTTGTTTTGGAAGAAAGCTGGAATGTTCCATGCTCCAATATGGCATACAACAGGACCGCAGTCACTAGGGAAGGAGAATATGCAAGCTTGTGTCCGCCTATGCCTAGCTGGTTGGCGATCCATTTGCGCAAGTTTTGTTTTTTTAAAAAACAAACAGATCAACCCGTGGCTACAAATAGAAAATCAGCTTTTGCAGGTGGCAGCTTTTAGGGAACTGGCAATAAGACACAGCCTATTCCAGCAGCTGACACCTGCTCGTAAATGACTGAAAGGCATAGCCAGATGATGTAGCTATTGCAAGAGCAGACTGATCATCCCAGCCTAGTTCTCAGCCAGCAAGCAAACAGACAATGCACAGGCATTTTCTCCCACACCTGCTTGCATCTGTCTTCTGCTTTGTGTTTGTCCAGCATCTTGTCCAACAGGCCTGGTCTTTCAGGAAGATCCTGCAGCCTTTGGAAACACAAATAGCCATCAAGAGGTCACTACTGTCAGTCTCACTGGCTTGTTGAACATCAAGGTAACCAGCTGATGAAAAGTCAGTGGGAGTCTTACTTACTTCCTTGGACTGGACAAACAGCGTACACATGGGCATGCAGGGACCTCACAGATTCTCCCAGTGGAACCATGATTCCCACTGGGTCAGCACAGGGCAGCGGGAACACCTCAGGAGCAAGGGGTTTTTGGAAAGCTCTGTGGCATCATGGCAGTGCAATACAGCCTGCTCCATCTAGCATCAGAGAGGAGCCAAAGCTCATGCCTAATGGGTGCAAGGTAACGTACTTTCCTTCATGAGCACATGGAGCTTGCCTTCAATTTACACTAAGGTCCTGAGCGATGAAGAGGAAGTAAGCAGCCTCAGAGAGGCATAATATGACTTCCCTCTACACCACAAACTTTAATCCTGGTATGACTTCCTGTAAGGCAGTAAGAAGTCCGCTACTGCGGTCTTTTTTTAGTTGTTGCTTATATGCCATTATCAATGTGGAAAACACAGGATTATAGATAATATTGCTAGCATTTTTTCAACCAAACCAACTTCTAAGCAAACAAGAGATAGTGACTTCTGTACAAAATAAACAAACCCCCCTACCGAATAATACACTGGATTTCTTTGCCATTGCAAGATGCTTTACTTTCACCTAGTGGACCACTAAATTGCATTTGAAACTACTCAGAGGTGGAAAATAAACACATAAAGCCAACTAAAACCGAGTTATCTTTTAAATGGAAAAAGATATGTTGTTTCCACTAGTGTGGCTAATAATTGCTAGCCTGTCTCTGTAAGCAAGAACTGTCCTCGAATCTCACCAAGGCCAGACTAGCAAACCAGAAGTTTCTCGGCTGCACAAACGTACTCGTACTTGAGAGTGAGCAGAGATGTTTAACACCTGTTTGACAGTAGAAATAAAGCAAATCCTCACCAGGCTTCATTTCACGTTATGGGCCAAAATCCACACTTAACATGAGCAGGTGGAACTTGCGCCAGCCTGGGAGAAATGTTACAATCATGCAGCTGAGCCCCAGGGCTTGTCTCACTGCTTCCATCCACCTCCCTTTGCTAGTGCAACACCAACAGCAAAGCAGGACAGCATCTGTTCTGCGGTAGAATAGCAGCACTGGGACTTTCTACCATACTGAGAGGTCAAACATATCTACATAAGATGTATAACACATACGTACTTGCTTCTGTTCCAACCCATGCTGTCTGAAGACCCAAGTTGTTGCTGAGATGCAGCTTCAATGAACTCAAAGCAAAAATAAATACATTTAAAAATAAAAATCAGTCACTGCTTTACAATTCAAATTCATGTGAAGGAACCAACCTGTGAATGCAAAATTAGATCAGTCCAGATTCACAACCAGATTTTGTATATAAACAGATCAAGCTTGTTCAATCTTGGATTTGTCCCATTTTCAGGATTTTTCTAGTTTTTGCCATGCTTTTCCTAAGCTGCGGACTCAGGAGCGCAATATTTCACATGTGTTACAATCACACGCGTACTATGGCGTTCCCCTTGTATTTTCTGTTCTCTCTCATATGTACAGGGATAAGTATCTGTAGATACAGCATTTGGAGTAGCTCTACCTACTGTCAAGGCTTCACATCACAACTGTTTCCAGGAGTCTGTAGCATTGCAAGATTACAACTGTTCCACCTGTATTTTCCATGCTAAGAGCCTGTCTCAAATTGAAACCTTTGGATTTGCAAAAACCAAATCAGTATTTGAAAATACAAAGAACAGGGAACAATACAGTACTTAAAGCATTAAAAACATTAACAACTGCAACCTCAGAGGAGAGTTTGATGGGCAGGCAGGAGGAACAACAGATAAACAAAACAGAGAAAGCAAGTACTGCATAACTACTGTACTGCATTACAATGCAAATTATTCCCCAAAGAATTATGTCAAAACAAGGTTAAATATTTCACTGGGACTAATACTTTATTTTTATAAATCAATCTGCATAACGTAAGCTGGCGTCCTTCATGTTTCAATTTTGCTTACAGTAATAAAACTAACTCTTCAAATCATCCCCAGCTATATGTTATTTTTATATCTAAGAGCACCAAGTGATAGAAGCTTGGCAGGACAGATCTGACTAAGAGAGAAAAACTGTTCTACTTCCCAAACATACCAGAAATGGACCACGCTCCACAGCCTGACTTTAAAGCAGTAGGATGAAAATGACTCAGCCTACATTAAAATTAGAGGTATGATGAGATCGAGACTGCAAGATATGTACTGAATTAAATGCATTCTTACTTGAGTTAAAAAAGATTTTTTGTTAATGCCTAGTAAAGGCAATACTGGAAACCTAGCAACTTTAGATGTCTGTGAAATAGTCAAATCTACAAGGTATTTTATGGAGCCATGAGTGCCACCTGCCATCACCACCACTGTAGGAAGGCCAAGGGTGACAAAGTACAGGAGCTTTACAGGGCAGGGATGGCAGTGGGGCCTCACTCCCTGCAATGCTGCGGCCAGTCACCCCCAGGCTTGAGCTGCCAGCATGGGAGGATGAGGCAAAAACAGGACAAAACACAACAGTGGTTGCACCAGGCCACATGCATGCCCAGCAGCAGCCCAGCAGCAAGGGTTCCTGCCAAAAGCCTCTGCAGTCACCTTCAACTCCTCCAGCCGCCCATTTACCAAGATCCTCATGATGGTTTCCCCAAGCCCACCTCTTCCCCACCACCACCAGGGTACAGCTGCAGCCCTGGCACCTGCTCCCCCAGCACAGCAGTGAGATGCTGCAGGCAGGTGAGTGCTCATTTCCCCGCTCTCTGCAGTGCTCCAGCAACAACCTGAAACATGTGGCACCATCACTCATGAACAAAAGCTTTTCTCAACTCAAAAACTGACACAACTTCCACAGTTGTAAATCATTTAGCTCAGAGTAACCCTGACAAGTTTTGCTGCACTTTCTGTTGCTTCTCTTTGTGCTCATAAACAGAATTACAGCATTTCTGGAGCCTTTTATAATAAATACCCCCCATGTATAGACACACATATTTTTTAAAAAAAATATATAAAAGTATAAATCCTCCAACACTTTGGATGCTAGATGAAAAAAGTATTAGCTGGAAGAGTTTGCTAGGCCAAATGACCAAACCAAGACATTCCCATTCCCCTCCATCCAGATACACTACTTACAGCCAAGAGGAATGTGTCACAGCTCAATGTTTCTGCCTGCTGCCTCCCCAGGCTTTTCCCTTCTCTTACAGGAAATCCTCCAGCTGGCCCTATTTTGTTCTGCAGTGCATTTTAAATTCAGCTTCTTTGCATAAATTGAACTCAGGTGCATGTAGGCATTTGGTACTTGTGTGTGGGTGTTGCTCCTGGTGAGATTTCCTTACTTTCTTCATTGCCTAGGTTTCCTTCTAACAAATCCCTAATGAGCAAATTAGAAGCAAAAAAAGAAGAAAGTAATTCTTTCAAATATTTTCTGCCTTTCTGCAATACACACACACAGACACTCTTTAAAGGAATGTGAGAAACCAACTGCCACCAAAGGACTCTGCATCTCCCAGCATGGATTAACAAAGCCCTGGCTAAATTCATGCTATATGATTTGCACAAATAACTGTTGCAGCTTTCTCCTTTATAGGAGGACACAGAGGACCACACTCCATCCCTCCAGTCAGTGCTGGCTGCCTCCCTACATCTCTAATACAAGCCTAGAGTCACTCAGCTGCTATTGAGCAGTGCTGGCACAGTACTCTGGAGGTCAGGATGACAGGCACAACATGGGTGACCAGCTGTTTAGGCACGGGCCATTTTTACTAACCCAGTACTGAATGGTGGTGGTGCATAAGTGATGATGAGAAACTACAGGCCACAAGCATTTGGATGCTAACAATTTTAAAAAATCAGCAAGAATAAATCACAAAGAATCTCTTACTGACTGAACAGTATGGTGTCTTGTTTATCTGGATGGACGTGTGTGAAATAAAGGTACCACTATAAAAATAATTTGCACCAGCCACTTGTGAACGGTGTTCCAGTCTGAATATGCTCTGCTTCAGTGATGACGGCAGTTCATCACCATCACATCTCACACTGTATGGCGCATTATAACAACAGGGGGTCTAGCTTTGCTCTGTCTGGAACACTCAAATTTTTTATTTCCCCAAACCTTTATGCTTAGAAGCAAAATTATTTACAAGTTGGTGACATAAAATACCATGGGTCAAGTTTTACCCTGGACATTTATTCTGTGGAGACTTAAGCAAATGCACATTGTGTTGTTCTAAAGTTTTCTTGGGGAAGGGTCATGTCCATAATGGGCACTAGGCTCTCAGAGATAAGGGGGTGTAGTATGTAAAACCAGGTGCCATGCCATATACTGTGGCCTGGGGTGCTTGTGGAAGGAGATACTTGGGTTTGATGCCACTGCTGATGAGCAGTTCAGTATCCCTTAAAATGTCTGAGCCTTGTGTAACACAAGAGAAGGGGGCAGAGCGTCTTGTAAAATGCTTGGCTGAAAGCATTGCTCACAGGAAAAGTAACAATGGGGTAGAATTTAATAGATTGAGAGACAAAAGGAATTTTGAGAAAGGAGGAAATTCTCCATTCCCTGACTGGACACTACGTTCCCATTTTTCTGCAGGAAAGTGCTTTATGTGTTTGATAAGGCAACATTTTATGTATCGGTTTCTATCCACCATCTACTGGAGATCAAACTCCATCACTAGACCTTGCATTGAGTAATACTTTGTTTTACTGAAATGTGTATGTTTGTGCACTAAAGTACTGTGATGTTTAAATAATGTATATGGGCTATCACCACTGTAATAACCTGGTATTTGAAAGGGGTGCTCTCCCTGTAGCCTGGGAGGGAAATTAAGAGACCAGACAGCGACGGGGTGTGCAGAGCTGTAAAAAGTACTGGCAGCATATGGTGTGAGATGGCCTAAAGCTACCTTCCTGGCCAGTGCCTGGGCACTTCTGCTGCTGTCTGCACCCCCGATTTCTGACTTAGCAGTGTAATACAAAATATACTGAAAACACAACACAAATGTGAAATAGCAACTGCAGTACACAGTTCAGTCCCCATACTAGTGTGGTTCCCATTACCCATCTCCATAATCCACTCACTGCCATGACACTAGGTGTCCCTGGTCACTGGGAAGGGTTATGTGAGTTGATGTCAGCTCAAGCCTGCAGGTCTCTTCGAAATTCCTCTGCTAGTTGTTCAGATGTTTTACCTTAGGTTGGGCGGAGCCATGTAATCCCTCCCTGTACCCCCTCTGCCAGGTCTGGCTAACTCAGGGAGACATTTATACCCCTAGCTGATCCACTCAGCTGTTAAGAGCTGTTTATCTATAACAAAAGCCACCCTCTGGTCCCCTTCATGATGAGATAAAGTCAGCTTCTTCGTGTTGCTCTCTGAGCATCCCATCACCCTTGCCCATCTCCACTGAGCACAAAGCTTTACACCATGGCCCCTCGTCCTTCAGGAGGCCAAAGGATGCTGTGTTCCTGTACTGAGCTCCTGTGCGGTAGTGTGGGGGTATAACTCTCCCCTCGGTTATGCAGAGCCCAGCTGGAGCTGCGAGACTCAGCAAAAGGGCTGGTGGGTCACCCAGGAGTGGCACAAGGAACTTCTGACCCTCCCATCTCCTGCACCCAGCCCTTTCGCCTGCCTCTGCTGCGAGGAACGCAGAAGTCCTTACCTAGCGAGGTGCCTGTAGGTCTGCATCTCGCTGCTTCAGCCTGCCAGAAAGGCAATGACTGTTCCTGCAGAAAAGTCCCAGGGAGAAAGAAAACACAGTTCAATTACCTGATGCCACCTATTCACATACGCTGAATTTTGAGGGGCAAAGCCCCTTGGGTCTGTTCATCCAGCCAGTCCTTGCTTTCACAGGGTCAGGCGAGACTTCAGGAAAGCATGGATTATGCATGTTTTCATAGCAAGGCACTGTGAGAGGGTGAACAGGAAAACCAAACCCTAGGAAGCTGGCTGCTGGTGTAGCTGGAGAGGGTGAATCACTCTTGTTTTAGAAGCAGTATCCTTAGCCTGGAGCTAAAAGCAGCAAAATACAGAGTAAGGTAGGGCACTTGCTGTGAAGAATATCCTCAGCTGGGGTTCTTTTTGTTTGTTTTGTTGTGGGTTTTTTGATGCTTGACAGCTATTACCACTATATAGTACAACCTGTGACAACACAGAGGATGTAATTGTTTTGCTCTGAGAATACAGGGCAGCATTTTCACCAAACAAGAATGGACATGTTGGGTTGTTTTAATTCCTGGCATAGCTGGGCATGTCTTATCTCTGGCTTGAGAAAACTGAAATGCATAATGAAGACAGCCAGTTGTCTTGTTAGGTAACTACACGCAACTTTCACCACAAGATAGGAGTTGTTGGCAAGATGTGGTATCAGTACAGAGAAACTTAGTATTGCCAGCTGAATAGATCTGTCACATTTCTTTCTGCAAATTTATGTCTACTACTACTACAAATAGCACAGCTGAGTGATAAAACTTAAAAAAAAGTGAAAAAATATTTTCTCTATTTTCAAGTCTGTTTGTCTTGTGAATCTGACAGCATTTTGCTTTGTCAAAGTCATGTCTCAGGCCCACAGGGCCAGTGCTTGTGTAAAGTGTGTAAAGTGATGAGCTTTACACTCATGCTCATCATTAACAGCAGCAGAGCTTAAACAGGCTTTGCAGCAACTTGTATGGGACAGAGAAGACACTCATTAGGTATCTTTTAACTAGGAGACAGGAATAGGATAACCTTATACAGGAATTTTGCCCTTAAAACACTGAAACGTGCTCTTTAATGTCTGCTGGCTAAGGCCTGGCCCTCCGGAGGCTGAAAAAATTTCACGTTGTCAGAACCTTCCTTCCATGAATAGTCACACTGATTTCATGTACTTCTTTAGGACCAGGTCTTAGATGACACTATTTTTAACTACATGAAGAATATGCAAGTCTAAAACACCTTAACTCTCCAGCTGAGTCTATATATATTTTAAGCCATTCTAATAAGCACATAATTAACATGTGTATTATTCAGCAAAGAGTCAACAGCAAGTGCTGCAGTGAGTCTCATGTCACTAATTTCATTACTGTACAGAAATATGCTACTGTAAATTAACTAGTACATTATGGTGTGTTATAAATAATTAAAACTAAAATGGCAATTGACAAAATGAATGAAGCAAGAACATTCTGTAACCCAGTGTTCTTATCCTACTTAGTAATTGCCTGATTTGAGTAAAACACTAAATTTGAGTCTGTTTAAGCACAGGAAGGATTTTTTTAGTATCATTTATTAATTTGGAAAGCACCTCAAAGGCAAAAAAAATAAAATATGTTAGAACCTACACATAAGCCACTCCCAGATACAACATCAATCTGCACGCTGTACAAAATAAACCGCTCCTTTGACACCTTTCACAGGCCACTGAGGTGAAGCCAAAGGGAGCAAACCACAGAAGTGGTGACCTACCCAGGACAAAGCTCTGCTGCTGACTGTGGGACATCAAGCCCTACGGAAGAACCCATCCTACCTGATCCTGGAGGACAAGGGAGAGAGAGGAGCTTCGCCAGTCACTCCAGTTGACACCACTTGATGCTCAAGGAGGTGAACAGGAATTATCTGTTTCATCAGTCAGGCTCTTTCACAGCAATATCTGCTTTACAGTGTCACAGGCAAGGTTGATAGCTGAGTGTGGGGTACAGAGTCAGGAAGAATAGGTTCTGCTTTAGCATGTGAATTTAAAGCTGTTCAGCTTTTGAGACCTACAGATTAGAAGAGACAGATAGGTGAACAGCATATAAGCAATATCCCTTTCTCCCCTCCTCATTATGTAGCGAGGATATATCAAGCTGTAGCCCTATATATAGTACCATATAGTACCATAGATGTGGTAGAGGGATTTTTAAAGCAGACCAAAGATGCTTTTATGCAACTTCTTAGAACTCTGCTCCATTACTTCAATCAATAACAAGTGTCAAATTGTTTTTGCAGACATTTTCTGTTGTTGTTATTTTTTAATTTTTATTCTTCAGTTTCACCAAAATAGCAGGTCTTTTTTTTTTTTTTTTTTTTGATAGACATAAAAGGGGCTAACAAAACCTGCTGCTTCATTATCTCCAGGTGAATTCCATATTCTGCTCCTTCAACACTCCCAGCTATGTCAGGACAAAAAGCTTTATCAATTCATCTACTGTTTATTCTGTCTGATCCAGCCCCGACTTTCATCAGAATGGAGACCAATCCCTGCTGACCAGTTAGGGCCAAACCCTGTGCTACATCCCTGCAGCCACAGCACCACAGAGGTGAGCACCATTGCCCACCTTCCTGCTTCAAACCAGCAGGTGGGATGCTGAGGGATGGTGTCCCCAGGAGGAACCTTCAGGGAGAACTCCCCATGTGGAGAGGGCTCTGACCCTGTTTCTGTAACCCCCAATGTTACTACTTCTCTGGAGTCCACCATAGCATGGAAGGGTCCTTACTGGTGCTGGCTCAAGTGCATTCGCAGACATCCCTGGGCTGCTGGCTGGATGGTAGAGTGCACCCACCTCCCCATTCATGTGAAAGCGAAGAGGCAGAAGAGCTTTAGATATCTGCCTAACCTTGAATGGTGCAGTTACATTGGAGCAGATGGAAATCATAAGGGACAACAATCCTCTTGCTTCACAGTGTAAGGCAGCTTCCACCTGGCAGACTGGGGGCATGAACAGCAAGTAAGAATGGTCCAAGGGGAAAAGCTCATTTGTAACTGCCCTCCAGCCATCTGTTACTGCCTACACGCGCTATGACACCCTTACTTGGAGGCTGAGCAGAGGACCTGACAGCCTGTTCTGGTACAAGACACCCCACAGGCTGCCCCAGGGAGCCTCTGGACCATATGAGATTTGTCAGGCACCAGGTGATGGTGGGAAAGAATGGGATGCTCCTGCAGGGATGCACTTCCCTAAGAGATCCTGACTTCTGGATAAAGCCTTGTAGCTGAGAACAGAAGCCTGTAATACCATCCCACCGTGGATGAGGACACCAGTGGGTTTGCACTGGGTATAAGCAAGGATGGTTTAAAATTCTCACTTTTTTTATAATAATGATGGATTAATACTGTCTTTGCTAATCCCCCAGGGCCAAAATAGCAGACGTAAGACTTCCAAGCTGCAATGGGTGCTCACAGCTGTACAAGCCAGAGACTGTTAAGCACTCAGTTTACTCCCACAGACCAACTATTTCCTTCTTTTTTTATAACCATTTCTTTAGGCAAGTCTCTCCTGGTATTTTAAAAATTCATTTTAATCAATTTAAAATTAATAAAAAAATGGTGAAATCCTTAGGGCCTGAAAACTCCAATCTCTGCCACACTGGAAGTGATGAGTCAGCTCCAGCACGGCCTGCCATGGAGCCTGCTGAGGGACGCCGCCAAAGAGCTGCTGCTGCGGTGAATTAGGTCACTTGGTTTGCTATTTACAGAGAGGCAACCGTCTCTGCAATTGGATGTTTCCTTCTTTCTGATGTGAAAGAGCTGCCGTACTCCAAGGGCTGGACCACCAGCAACACCTCACTGTTGCCACAGATGCTGTGGCTCTGGTCTGTGCATTTACCCAACAGAAGCGCAGCTGAACCTCTCCGACAGGAGGGAAAGGACCGTGGCCACCGGCAGCAGGATATGGTGACAAGCAGGGTCCTGGCCCACTCCTGCAGTGCTGCGTGGTGTCTCCTCAGGGGACTCCGGACTCCTGCCCTTGTTGCTAACCCATGCTTTGCTCGGGGTAGGAATGGCAACCAGCAATCCTGAGAGCCAGTCCTCTGGCTCGTGCTGCTGCCCAAAGCAAAGACTCAAGCCCAGGCCCAGCTCTGCTCACTTCACAAGAGAACACGCACTCCTTCAGTATCAGGGGAGAGCTACAATGCTCCCTTGCTAATCACCCTGGGTCTAATTGCTGTGCCATGGTCCTAAGAGGCAGCTCCTATGGCAGCTCTCCAGGGCATTAACATTAAGCCTCCACTTTGAATACTAATGTGGCACGTGAGCAAAAGCAGTTCCTACCTCGTGTGCCCACAGCATGTGAGCCATGCAGGCTGGTCACCTCTGTGTCTGTGGGCCACAGCAGCGTCTGGATGCCAGCCTGGGGCAGGGCCAGCCTGGGGCAGCAGCAGACCAGGTGTCTGCGGGAGGCTGGTGTCTGTGGGCAGTAGGCAAGAAGTAGTGCTGTGCCTCGCTCCCCATGCCCAGTGCCAGGGGACAAGGGAGGCTGAGGAGCTCTTACAGTGCTCTTGCAGCATGAAAGTTCCCAGTCTGTAGGAGGGGAGCAGGAACAGGACTAACAGAAGGGCAGAAGCCCCCGTAGCCTGCCCACAACATCCCTGTGTTCAGTCCTCTCTACCGGCTGAACAGGCTCAGGCTTCCCCAGCATGTCCCTTCTTGGACACCCTAAAGGTGGGCACAAGGGTTCCTGACGCCGAAGGCCATTCCTTATAGCCACGCGATGCGACTTCTGTTCCCCTGGGCTGGGAGAAGGACAGGAAAGCTATATGCCAGCCCTTTCAGGAACAGCCAGGCTCTGCTGGAAGCAGAAAGGCTGCCCATCAGCTGGCAGCTACACTGAAAAACAGATCTGAATCACCACCAGCTTACAGCACTTATCTGAAAACACTGGTGACCTGCTTTGGAAAAAACAAGTATATAATATTGCGTGACAGTTGGCACCACCACTGCACCCCTGCCCAGCTCTGCCCTGGAGTGGAAAGGACTGGCCAGGTGGGAAAGCAGAGAAGTCAGCTTGACTCCCCTTGCCCCAGCAGCTGCTTGATTTCCTTCCCAGGTGTAGTTCGCCTAATGTCAGTTATTCCTCCCCTATGCTGGAGCACCAAGAGAATCAGACACAGTGAGGGTTTCCCCTTGGCAAGAGAGGAACACACAGTACTCAGGTGGGCCATTCAACAGCAAAGAAAATTGTCCAAAAAAAGTGCTTGCACTTTCTCACAAGCAGTTTCATGTCCCCTACAAGCAGTGGCTGCAAATAACAAGATGCCTTGAGTAATTAACTGAATGTTCTCTGGATAGAGCTTGTAAAAGGAGCTTATACGTATTAAACTAGAAAGAAAGATCTACTGTCTATAACTTGTTCTTTACCAACAAACAAAAGGCTTGGACTGAATCCATCTTAAAGCAAAATTTACAAGAGCCTTATGCTGACATTATTCAATAGAAAGAACTAAACAGAGTCCAGGGCATTTGTGAGAGGCTGATCATAAAAAGCAAGGTTTGTAGTCTGTTTGGTTTTTTAAGAAAATCAAACACTCTCTCTTTTTTTTGGCATTAACATGACAAAGTTGTAAAGATTTAGCAGTAGCACTGTACTAGCCTTCAAGAAACACACAAAACAACTGCTCCCTTAGCTAGATCAGCTGCTCCAGCAAGCATTATAGTTGCCATTATCAGAGCTGAAAGTGGAAAGGAATTCCTCATGAATGCACTGAAGGACAAAGGATCTTGCCTGTCACAAGGGCCTGTATAGTGCTAGGTGCTGGGACTACAGTATCTGCATCCTGACATATGCTTGCCCAATGTAGTCTGCTGTTCCGCTGGGAGAAGTAACCCTTTGATAGTAAAGCAAAATAATTCTACTCTGTGAATCACTATTTTTTTACTTGCAACAAAAGCCAAAAGCCAATGTTCTACAGTCAAGACAAGGTAATCACAGCAACATGGAGCTCCGCTAGGTAGAAACACAACAGCTACTCAGCATCAGCATTACTAGGCATGACTCAGATGCTCCACTGTATTTGGAATATATTTGCAACAGCAGGCAGTTAATATTGCTGTGTAGTCTGTAAAAAATGGCATATAAAGGAAATATTGTAGCTATTTAAATGGGTTTATTTTGATACCATCAGAAATAAACTTGCTGAGTAAACCAGTATTTAGCCCTTTATCTTTACAAGTGGCCTTTACAGAGTAAAATAGCTGATGCTCTCCTGTGCCGCTGCCCTGAATCTGCTGTTACATTTCTGTGGGAGCAGGTGAGAGTAGCTGTGTCATGTAGCAGCAAAAGGCACCAGGAAAGCCTTGGGAGGCCAGCAGCAGCAGAGCCCACCAGCTTGCGCCCCCCAAACAACCCAACCCAAGAAACCCAAAGAGGATCCCCCACCCCCAACAACTGTATGAAGCCTGACAAGATGACTACTACCATCCTGCAACTCCATACACTAGCTGAATACACCTAGTTTGGCCAGTAAACTGTTAAAAGCAGCCACATTCTTCTACTAGAGAGTAAGCTTTGATAGTTCCACCTTTCCCAGCTGTTGGTAAGTGGCTCAGTACAAAAGGTCAGGTTGGGAGTTATCCACAGCACAGGGCTTTCCATGCTCCTGGCAGACTGTCTCATGCCAGTCATTATGGAAACCAACTGTCACAAGTGGTTTATGACCTGGGAAGACACAGAGACACATCGGCTGCCACAGAGAGAAGAGCAATCGTAGGCTGGAGGACTAGGCTCACTTTTGAGACCAATTCCTGCTCTGGCGATTGTCTTCTTTCTCACAACAATCTTCAGAAGGGTCCGGCCACTTCAGGGACCCAGAGCTCTAACATTCCTGCTTACCAGCTGCTAAACTCACAAATGTCTGCGATTCTGAAGCTAGTCTCCAGAGACCCAGAAAAAGTTCTTCTGAATATACTGGGAAGCACATCAGTCTTAGCACTGCAGAGCAGCCTGGTCTCTATTTCGTGCTTAAGTCTCTCATATTCAAGAACTGGTTTTGTCTCCTCTGGAGTGGAGCAATGTGACAAAATTTATTTCCTGCTCACCTATTAATATTCAGCTGTGGTAGAAACAAAGTATTTTGGCTTGTGCCCTCATTTGCTCACTGAAGAGAAATAAAGACTAACCAAAATGGTTGAACATGTTTCTTTTTTAAACTAATAAACAGGATTTCTTTAATGATCAAAATTGAAGCCCTGCTTCTCCAGAAGGCTGCAGGGTGACCAAGACCCAGTGCAATGGTAGATGATAGAATAAACCTGTAAAGTTTATTTGTGAGATTTCGAAAAGCTTTCCTCAGATGTCACAGACTGCGCATCACAGGTATTCTTGAGATAAATAACAGAATTATGTAAAGAAACAAACAAACCTTTCCCTACCTATAAAACAGAAGGTGAAAAGAGATATCAGTGACAATTTCTTGTGTATTCTTTGCAGGTCATGTCTAAACCGCACAGTGCAAACAATTGCATGCCCTGCTGAGGACTCCCTTCCTACTCATGCACTCCTACGGGCCAAAGGCAGGCCTGTAAGAATATTGAAAATTCAAGGTCTGATTTTGCAGTGAAGAAATAAAAAAATATTCAATGATTTAATGAAATTTGTTATGAGACACCATTTCAGTTCCCAACTTCTGTTTCTTCCTATTACTGAGATTAGGTCAGGGTAAAACACAAACATCAAAGCACTGTTGTGATGAAAGAACAGTTGTTTGCTTTCTTTTCGTGGCCAATTAACACAGCTTGCTAGGAGGAAAAAAAACCCCACCCCATTAATGCTCAAAGAGGAGCAAGCTCAGCTTTAGGTCATAAGCTGCTTTCTATGGTTTGGTTTGCCACACTTACTCTGGAGCCTAATTCTGTTGAAGCAGGAATCATTCGGAGATCAGGAGTGGTATCATTCTAAGGAAGA
Source organism: Falco cherrug (assembly GCF_023634085.1). Classification (NCBI taxonomy): domain Eukaryota; kingdom Metazoa; phylum Chordata; class Aves; order Falconiformes; family Falconidae; genus Falco; species Falco cherrug. Next base: position 33,912,780 of record NC_073707.1, read on the forward strand.
GGATATGATCAGATTCAGGCCATGGGTTGCTATAGAACTTGTCTCTGTATCAGATTCAGGCCGTGGGTTGCTATAGAACTTGTCTCTGTTTGCCCTTTCCACTTTTCAGTCGCAGTGCTATCGTCCTACTAGACCGCCAACACAACACAGGGGAAGAACTCCATACAACTTTTTTTGAAGCGGTATTTGAAAGAGTGCATTGTCCTCAAGTGCCTGATGCATTCAATCCAAAAAGCATTTGCTACAAAAGGTAAATAAAACATTACAAGAATCAGATTTACATCTAATCTACAATCTAACCTCCGCATTTACAAAGGGGAAACTTTTCCAAATCTTTAAGTCAGAGGAAGTCTTGTGAGTAAATCCTATACCCATCTTTGAAAATGTAGTGTATGCATCTGCTTTTCCACTTGCAAGGAAAACGGAAGAGTTGTCCAGCCACATTAATTGGTATATAGGACAATGAGATAAAAAGCATCTAAAAAGAAATAAAGTCAGCTTGTGTATTGTGCAGATTTTACAACACTTATTTCTGCAGATGCATTTTCTGTATAACAAGGCATCCACATCCACCACAGCAGGGGAGCTGCCAAGTATAACAAAGAACACTCCAGCATGCTTTGATCTGTAGTAAATTTAAAAGGTAGTTTTGTAAAATGAAATTAAAGTGGAAAGAAATAGTGGAATTTAACCTTTTTATGCCCTGTATCAGTAATGCCACCGGGAATTACAGCTTCTCATTGCTCTCCAGATGCATAAGGAATCAAGTATTAGTTATTCGTTCCTACTACTTCTGTTCAATCAAAAGGTGGCAAACTACTTCCCTTGAAACCGCTGCTAATGAAGTTTTAGTGTGAATGCAACTGGTGACAAGCTAGTAAGAACAAATTCTTAAAAGATACTTAAGCACCAAAATTCCATTGATTCATGTGGAAATTATAGCTTTGAATACACTTAAACCTGGTCACAAGTAGCAATTAAAATTTTGCCAGGTCAACAACAAAACACCCTTCTGAAATTACTTTCTTCAGCAGGGTCTTTTTCTGAAAGCAACCTGTCCTGTTTCCCTACTCAGCATGGCCAATATTGTAACCAGATTGCCATATGTAAACCCTGCCCTCTACAATACCACACGTACTCTTCCATACATAATATGGTTCCTTAACAGTTTTATACTACAGTAGAAATCTTTCAGAAATATGAGCTTTTGCTCATATTGGTGATACTGCATTCATGTAAAGTCTTCTACAAAGGTTCCTTATTCTGTGATGTGTGCGGAGTCCCTTGGTCCCACTGATAAAACGTGAAAGATGCTGAAGGATTAGACCTCATGAAAGCAATGGGAGTGAGATGCAATATGCAATCTTCTTCTTCATCACCTCCAGCGTCCTGAGCACGGCATGCCTTGCGATTTCATCCCCAAGTATGTATATCTTGGTTCAGTATATTAAACCATTTAATAAAATAGCAGAAGGGCTGTGAGTAGGAACTGCTTACATACGTGCTACTTCAGCATCTGGACAACAGTTTTGACCAAACCAGTCTCTGGCTGATAAGAACACAGGCACCCAAGAACAAAACTAGACCTACTTCCAGTTATTTCTGTGGAAGGCAGAGATGGCCTTAAATTTCTGATATGCGCTGTGCAGCCTGTGAGACATGGTGCTTGCTAAATGCAAAGTATTAACCACTATGGTTTCAAAGCTGTTTTTTATTTGTTTCTATTTGTTCAGTATTTTCACGGTTAACACATGGAAAAAGTGAAAGTGCCTGGTAACATGATTCTAAATTGTTGGCTTTGGTAGCATGAAGTAAAAATGCAAATGCATTACTGAGTGAGCAGAGCCAACAGAAGGCTTGGTCACCCCCACCACATCCTGAAACATAAACAGGAACTTTTTCAGAAAATGGCATTACCTTTATTCAGCACAGCCTAGTTATTAGCTAAATATGCAGCACATTTTCAGCACATCTAACTTACAACAACTTCTGCCATGAGCCTGAGAATACATTAAAGGGTGCTCATAAGAATAATTATAAAGCACCTACTAGGCCAAGGAGATTCTGCTGCAATATTTTAATTTTCATTTAAATTATAATTTACACCACTCTGCTAACAAAAGGAAAAAAGGCCACTTTAAATGTAGAAGCAAGCACATGTATGTCCATTTATTTTTCCTTAAGTGCAAGTAGGTTAAAGCTCCATCTAGTGCCGGGGTCTTGGAAGTTACTGAGAGATCTGCAGTCCAAAAATAGCAAACACGTGCTCACAAAATTATCAAGCAGGAAGCCTTGCATCAAAGCAGTCACACACAGGTGACAAGAAGGCTGCTGCAATTGCTCTTAGTGTGTAAGGGCTTAATTTTAAAGCTCCTGTATCTTGGACCACACAGAGAACATGGCACTACCTGGACAGGGACAAAGTGCTCGAAACACATGCCTGCAACAGCAAGGAGTGCCAGCCTGCAGAGTCACACGTGTACCCAGCACCACTCTCCTCGGCAGTGCTCCATGATCATCGCCGCAATGTTTTGCGCTACTCTTTCTTTTTGGATCCAGGGAGCGGGGTGCAGAGAGGGAAGCACCGAAGGCAGCACACTCCTCCCAAAAGCAAGGGCACTCTCAAGAGAAGTGGAAAATTCGTAACTTCTCAGGAAAAGAAGGGATTTGAATCTTGGGTTTCCCATTTCTTGCCAAGTGCTTGCTCAAAGGGTTGTGTGGAAAAGGTGACAGCACCCGGACTCCCCCCAGGACCACACATCCCTTTGTTTCACAGGGACCCCGGCACTGGTACATGCGCACCATTCCCAAGGAGCAGCCTCCAGGTCTCACTCTCCAAGAAAGCAGGCTGGAGGAGAGCTGCCTCCGTCCGCCAGTGCTGTGGGGCAGGCATCCTGCACCACTGCCCTCAGAGCTGTGGTGTCTTCCCCGCTGCAGCTCCTGCAGCTCCTGCAGCCGGGGACCTCACACCAGGTTCCATGCCCACATGGGGTCTGGTCACCTCAAAGCTAGCCAGAAACAAAGCAGGCTTCAGGACGGCTTCAGGACTGAAACTTTGAATTTACTAAGCATGTTGAATTCCAGTTTTGGATCTATGCCCCAGCTACATTCTCTTTTCTTTCAGCAGAAAATACTTCAACACATTAGCTGCCAACCTTGAAGCAGGGTGTAAATAAGATCGCTGTTTTAACTCTGGGAAGGAACTTACTGTAACAATATTTCATAGTAGTTGCAGTGTGGCAAAAAAAGGTGTTTCTGATTAACGCTGAAAATACCTTAAGACTAGAGTAAAGTTTACTATATTTTAATTATATTTTGAAAACTACCTGGGACTTTTATTTATTTACTTTTATACCCTTCAGAAAAACTACCAGGAAATCAATCAATCAGTATTTTTTCACATACTTCAGAAGATGCTTTACACACCAGGCTGCTACTCCGAAAGAAGGGCAGAGCACAGGGAAGGTCTATGGGGGTGGGCGAGGGGGAGGAGGGAGAGAGAAGGGAACTGCAGTAGAGGGGGCAGAAATGCTCGGCTGACATTTGCTAAACTCAAAGTACTGGTTTGCGTGCTGTAAGGTAATCATGGTTATACTATGGTTATAAATGTTAAGTAACTCCTTTTATAGTATTTCTCTTCCTGTTACAGCATATAGTTTCTAAAACAGCAAAGATAGAAAAAAATATTTAGTGATTTAAATTAAAAACAAACCTTTTTTTGCCATCTTATAAAGCTTTTTTTTTTTCCTTGGTCTTTTAACAATCATTTGACAGGGATGATTATCCACTCACACTACTTAGTAATAGAAGCTACCACATAAGCCACTGCAGCTACAATGCTTTACGTGTGAAGAGTGAAGTGCAGTCTTTATTTTTCACCATAAACTATTCTTTAAAAAAAAGTTGTTGGAACTACAGAAAAAAATGTAAACAAGGAGAAAGAGCTGTGTGCAATAGGAAGGTGTTATAAATGAGTGAAGTGGAAAAAGGTATAATCTGGCACTGAGGAGATGTGCCATTGCCTCTGCTGCAGCCACACAGCTGATGACTGTCCCCAGGTCCCTGCCAAGAGTAGGTTTTGAGAAACAGTATACGTTTGCCTAAACGCTGCCTCCAGGCTGTCTGTTTCAGCACAAGAGTTCAACCCCCTTCCAATCAAAATTTGCTCAACTAACCCATATCTAAAACCAGGTTATCACCAGTTTTGAAAGGCTGACACCCTTACTGCTTAATATACAGATTGACCACCTGCCAGCAGTTTACCATTACCTCCTCCACAGACACCTACTAACAATAACACAAGAAAATGGGGGTCTATTAGAACAAACACATTAAAAAGTCCAACTGTTGCTAATGTTCCCTTTCTTTTTCTGCATTTTATTTTATTTTGCAATGGTAACTGCTAAAACTGCACCTGTTTCTAGCTCTGTAACCAAAACCATGCTGTATGTCACAACTGCCTTTAACTTATAACATAGTTATTATAAGTTAACAATAACTCATGAATGCTATTCTAACTTAATAATTAGGGCGAGGTCTGTATAGCTAAGGACAGTCATTCTGCTTGTTCAGTCAAAGCAGTAACATGTTAGACTTTTTTTTTTAATATATTGAAGTTGTGTATTTTCCCTTAAGAAAAGTGGTCCTCATTCTCCATTTTACATTTGAGTTTCAAAGAAAACTGAAATAGGAGGAATCCTTTCACTCTTCTAGATGAACACCTGAGTTACTAATCTTTAAAAAGCACTTTGCCAGTTTGACAGTTATTTTCATCCAGAGTACAGACAAGCTGTATTAGATGCATCTAACATATGTCTTCACATAACCTAAGCATGCACTGGGAAATAAAGAGTTACAAACATGTACAACCAAACATCAGGTGTGACCAATTGCGGACACTCCCAAGTGTGGCCTGATGATGCAATGTGAGCTGAATTGCTGGATGGGGACCCCAGAAAGACAGGAGAGCAGAGTCACATAGGAGATGACTGGGTTCCTCTTCCTCACAGTTACACCACCAAGAATCCAGTCCCAGTTGCTGTAAAGACTGATGATAAAAACCCAGAGCCTGCTTCAAAACAGTGTATGATCAGATGCTTGCCTCCACTGGCACTTACTATCCAGTGTTCAACCAGTGACGCTGGGGGGGGCACAATCCATCAACAGACCAGTATGCAATCAAAGCCATGGTCTCTTGAAGCAATCTGCCAGGTTTCTGCAGATGCCTGCTTACCACCATGCTTCATTAAAAAAAAAAATAAAATTTTGTAATGTTACAGAGCATTATAAAGTTAGAACTGTATAATTTCTCTGGGAAAATATGGCTTGTTATATTTCAGAATTATCATTAAATGCTTTTGCAGACAGTGAATGTTTTGGGTGGAAATCATGCATGACAGATAAATTTATGTATCTGTGATCCAAAAATCCTTTGGACTTTTAGCATAGAACAAGCATTGACAGCAAAATTATTTGTGATCAGAGGAGGAAATATCACCCAGATAAACATATTTACAGATACTGTCACTGAAAGAAAGCTCAAGGAAGGAAATAACGTACTGAACAAAGCTTCAGAGCTCCCTGGCTAAAGCATGTGGCAGATGGAATAAGCAGTGCAAAACCAATCACCTATGGAAACTGTGAGCTAGAAAAGCATAAAGGTCTGTCAGTTTGATAACCAGAACACAACCACGCATAGGCAGCCAGGAACTGGACACAGACTGACACATACGTGGACTGCCAGGAACGTGCTGCTGACCTCGTGGTCATGTGTTCAGCAGAGGGTTCTGGTGTTACTGCCTGCAATGCAAGGCAACATTAGGAAAAAGTTTGAGGGGATTTTTTTCCTTATTGTATGCCAGCACAGTGCAAAAGTGCGGATCAGCTGTTAAAAAGGTAAAATTGTACAACAGTCAACTTCAACAGCAAAAAAAACCACAGATGAAGCCCGGGAAAAGTTAAATGTTGTTCTTTTTCATCTAACAATTTCTCAGCGTGGTCAGTGAAGTTCACAGAGATCAGAGGTATAGACTTCAGGCAGTAATAAGATTGTTAACTGTTCCTGTCTAACCACACCGTGCTAACAGCCATAAAAAATTACTGTGTTGAGAGCCCATACTTGCTCTGCTCCATTTTCCACCCTTCTGCTTTCCCTCCCTCTCACTTTGTGCTTCTTCAACTCCCTCACTGCATTTCTTAGCCTTAGTTTCCACCTTTCAGATTAACTCCTATACCACCTTTCACCCACTGAAATTATCAGTTAACAAAGGCATGTAATGAGTCACCACTGCACTTGGATAAAATAAAATAAAGAGCTTGGATTGACAATGCTACCACCTTCCCTCCACTATGTTAAGCCATCTACAAAACTTACTGAATTTCACAGTATATACCCTTGTTTCATAATTGAAAAATTAACAGAGGGCTACCTATTTGGGTTCTCTTTGCTTTATTTAAAGCAAAACAAAATAGTGCAGGATCTAAGTACACTGAAGAGCCTGACTGTTAAATCTTAATATACAGAAAGCTGGATCATATAGGCCTGATTCTGCACATCTCGCAAAGGGACTCTTACCAAGGACGACACCATTACGAACTGGAGACTACCTGTCCAAGTAAGAATCTACATATAATATACTTTCATTTCTAGGATTAATGTTTATGTTTTGTTGGTCACCAGCGAGATCAAGAAGTTACTTTAAAAACCAAAAAGCTGAGCAAAGTTCCATGATTTCAGACATCTCTTTTAGTGCTTTGGCCAGTCTATAAATCAGATCCATGAAGAGCTGTCCTTCCTCAGATTTAAAGCATTTCTGGAAGCCACCAAAACTGAAGCAATCTCACACCCTTATCATCTGACACAGCAATACCCCTACACTTGCATCTGATTTTAAAAGTGGCATTTTAGGTTTGTTATGTTTGAATTTGATGGTTAAGTAAATGATAGGGAAGGAAAATAATTCTCAACTGCTTAAACAATTAATCCTTAGAAAGACAAAGGTTTTGCTGAGCTGTCTATACTGGTAAAACCACACCCAGGCAAATCTTCTCTATGGAGATGAAACTCTCATCCACACATGGAGTTAAACCACCATTCAAACGACCTGAGATACACCAGAAAAGCATCTTTTCTTCAGAACTTCCTGGATGGTTTCAAGTGCTGTTCTACAGGGCTCTCTGCAGCATGACCATAGCTATGCTACCCTCGACAGGACCCTTTTCATGGGCAGGTGTAGCTATGCAATAAAACCTTGCACTGTGATCTTAATCTAACAATTGTTGCATTCTGTATCACTGCATCTTTTAAACCTAGCTTCAAATTTTCAGCTCATTAATAGGTCATTTTTACAATATATTTCCAGCTAACACTCATCCCAGCCTTTGGTGGCTTCCCCGTTTTTCAGTGAAGCCACTTCAGCAGTTGTGGAAGTTGTGGACTCTGTTTTTCTAGTCATTGCCACGAGGCTATGAGACAGGCTGCTCCTGGCTTCTTGGCTTTAATCAGCAGAAGTGAATCTACTAACTTGCACAAGTTCTAAATCAGTTTTACCCTCTGCACTTCCAAAAGCACTTGGGGTAAAGACTGCCACAGGAAAACCAATATGGTCTGGAGAGGAAGTCACCAGAGCAGCACCTCAAACTGACGCGAACAGTGGCAACGCTGGAGGCGAGTGATGCATTGAGTGAGCTCTGGGTCTGTAAAGTTTAATTTTCACAAAGAAGTCCAGCTGTGTTCTGTTGATGGTCACTTGCCCTTCCTGTCTACACATAAATGCTGGTTAAAGTTCTTCAAATGGGCCAATTTGGTCAAAAACAGGAAGAAGTCAGGACATTGTAAGAAATCTTACCTTTGGCTGTACAACCATTTCGAGCAGAGCAGCACCTCTGGTAGTTAAAAAGCCTGACACAAAACTCGTATTAATTTGTTGCACTAACAAAATATACGCCCTTGTCCTGGGTTCAGCTGGGATAGAGTTAATTTTCTTCCTAGTAGCTGGTACAGTGCTGCATTTTGGATTTAGTATGAGAATAATGTTAACAACACACTAAGGTTTAGTTGTTGCTAAGTAGCGGTTACCCTAAGTCAAGGACTTTTTTCAGTTTCACATGCTCTGCCAACAAGGAGGTGCACAAGAAGCCGCAAGGTAGCGGAGCCAGGACAGCTGACCCAAACTAGCTGAAAGGATATTCCATACCATAAAACATCACGCTCAGTATGTAAAGTCCTTCAAGTTTTTGGGCAATTGCAACCTTCATGTTACTAATATAAAAGCAGTCAAGTTTCCCACAAAGCCTTAAATAGTACACTCTCACTAAGCACATTCAGTACTTTAAAATTCTTTCAAATGATTATTTTTCTTAGATGTGATCCAACATAAATTTTAGGCAAAGTTCTAAATCGAAGCAAAAAGACCAATAATTTGTTACAAGCTGCAAAAAAAAAGCAAAATCGTGGCTTTACTGTGCAAATACTTTCCAGAAAGAACTACCAGGCAGAATGCAGACGGAAACTAAAATATGAAAAATCACGATCTAGCATTTATCATGCATGCATAGCTTACATGGTTCAGACAGCACCATTTCATACATCAGTCGAGGTACTGATGTTAAAATGACCCGCTACTTCTATCACGTTTAACCACAATATTTTTGTTTATATGTAAATCCTTCACGTAACAAATGTCTCAGATTCCAATTAAGACTCATAACAAAAAATACAACTGGAACTCCTCTCTCCAACAATCTTGAACATATAGAGCACATCCTTATTTTCTTAAACCAAACAGTTTCAAAGGAGCTGTTGCAGTAGTGCCCATACAAATAGCATTATCATGATTGCTTAACACAGAACATGATGACATGAGGCACCTAATAGTAAAAATAATATTAAAGGATTATGTTTTTTAGAAAAAGCACTGGTGACTGCTGAATCTTCAAATTATACAAGCTACCTGGTAGTTTTGTAACATTAAATAATGGTAATCCAATTCAGGCTTCACTTTCTAAATGTATTAGTAGAGTTTCTTCACAAATAACGACAACTAAGAGCTGAGCCACCAAGCAGGTGGCAAATACTCCACACTTGTCCATCCGTTTATGTTCAGGAGATCCCAGACTTCCATGCAATTATTTACAATTTAAATCATTAAAAGCAGACAACTGTCTTCCTGCATCGCTAGCAGAATCTGCTCATCAAAATAGCACTCACTGCTGCTCACCTGGTTTATGCAGCTATTAAAAAAAGGTGATACTCCCCACGAAGCAGTGGTAATATTACCATTCTGTGACATCCAGGTGAAACGTTGGGTTCATCAAAGAGGCAAAGCATTGAACCCACCACACATTAAACTGGCAAGACTCCAGAAGCCCAGGGGACCACCATGTAGTGCCACACACGGCAGTTCAGTAGCTGTCAAAACTGCAGCATTTCCCCCCAGACCCAGCCCAGCTCTGAGCTGGCAGCGACTGTTGGGTCTTTACCTCCTGTGAAACAGGACCAGACATGAGGTTGTGAGGGCTCAGAAACACATGCTTGGTCCTCAGGCTGAAGGGACGGACAAATGTGTGCAAGGGTGCATGCAAGAAAGTGAGAGGCAGCATAGCCTTTGCCTAAAGCCCTGGAAACCCACAGGTTCTTCCACAAGATACCTCCACGCTTGTACCCAGCAGCCCGCCATCCATGTGAAGCCCACCCCTCTCGTTAATCAAAGAACAGTGATGCTAGCAAACAGGCAGTTCCAAAATTCCCAAGGCCTGTCCCTGAGTTCAGGGTGTCCACCTCTATATTTATTAAATCCACTTATTAAAGTGAAACAATCTGGAATCCTTATTGCAGCTTGCAAAAACAAAACAAAAAAAAAATCACGCCCCCATATAGACAAAAACCAAACAGATTTTGGTTCAACTCTAAAAATAATGGACCCATCAGCCTCCTGTTCATTTAAAATGGATGCATTCCATTCTGTGCAAGTAGTAGCGTTAAACTGGAACCTCTTACAGACGAGACTTAAAAGGAGAGAAGTGGCCCTCAATGGCAACTGCAGACAGAAGAGAACTTTTTCTCCTTCCCATGGAAGGAGTCTGTGGAGGAAAGATGATGAAGGCAATCCAAACTTCACAAAAAGCTTCAGCTATTCAAAAAGCCAAAACCAAATTTAAAGCCTGTAACTCACTGGCAGATACAATGACAGAAGGATCTTCTTGGTATACATGGCTGGCTGGAAAAGGATAAAGCAAAGTTCTGGTGCTGTCCCAACTGACTGGGGGAAAGGCACTGTGAAAATAAAACAAAGTGCTTATGGAATTAAGCTAAAAGTTGCAAGTAAGCTCTTTTGGAAGTATTTAGTAATCTAAGCAATCTCTATTAGTATCTAAACAACACTCAAACCCATGATGACTCAACTAGGTTTTAAAAGGACTAAGAACACCCTGAACTATGCTGTGGGGACATGCATTATAAACACCTGATGGATATTCTTCGTCGGGGAAACAACCTCAGGGAAAGACAGATCCAATTTACTGTATACTGTGCCTCGGCATATTCAGGTATAAGATTTAACTTCTTGAATTAAAGCTTCAAAGTTAAATTACATGGACAGCTACTTTGCATCCCAGCTGTCTCCATCTCCCACAGAAACACAACAGATACCAAGTAAGCCAAAACCACCCTGCTCAAAAGGAAGGTGACCCCTCTCACCCCAATTTCAATGTTAAAGATGATGGAGCCATTGCCCTAAAACACACCCTTGAAGTTGCAGGTGAACATTCCCACAACTTGTAACAGGAAAGTCTTGAAGAGTGATCCTGCCCAGGGCCCAGTATCAATGCAGCAAAATATGGGTATCAGACCTGGACGTCTCACAAAGGAACAGGGAAGCTAAATTATTTCAACAGAAACTTGGTGGAAACTTGAAGAATAAAACCTGAAATCACCACTCAAATAACCAGGCAGAAATGCCATATAACAGATGCTAGTGTGTTGGAGGGGAGCCCACCAGCTCAACACAAGACCAGCAACCTGATACAGAGATGTTTTTGCTAGGTGGATGGGACACTGGTGCAGTTCAGCATGGCAGCGAGAGCCGCCGAGCACGGCCAACTGCCACCAGCATCACCAGTGGCACCTTCCCCAAGGACACAGCTGCCGAGTTACACAAAGGAAGACGTGAAAAGTACAGAAATAGAACATAAATGTAACCAGTGGCGCGAACGCTGCCACGGCCCCAAGAGACAGACCCGGGGCAGCGAGGCCTGGGCCCAAGGCCTGCGGCTGCGCAGGGGGCCGCGGCCGGGCCCTCCGGGCACTTCCAGATGGCGCCGCTCTGCCGCAGCGAGGTCCCGCTACGAGCCTGCCCTACCACTCCTCTGACACGCCAGGGGTTTACCTCAGCAGCGGCCGGGCGTCCACCGGGGGAGAAGAGCGCAACTGCTGGGGCCTGAGAGCGACGTTCGCGCCTCCCCAGCCCGCGGCCGGGTGGCCGAAGGCGGCAGGCCGCCCGGCGGCGCCGCAGCCGGTACTCACCCCAGCGGCCGGGCCGGGGCTGAAGGCGGGCAGGCAGCGGGCGCGGGGAGCGCTCTCATCTCCCGGGCCAGGCCCTGTCGCACCCGCCTGCCACAGGCCGGGCGGGACCGGGAGCGGGACCCCGGCGGCGGCCGGGCTCCGCACCCGTACCGCGCTCCTCCGCCCGGCGGACGGCATCTCGGCTCCGCCGCTCCCGCCTCAGACGCTGCGAGCCGAGCCGGGCGGTGCGGGGGGCGGTGCCGCGCCGCGCCCCTCCTCCCCTCCGCCCCTCGGCGCCGGCAGCGCGGAGGGCTGGGCTGGGCCGCGCCGCTCGCTGCAGCGATCGGCTCCGCTCCGCCGTCGAGGAGGGAGAGGAGAGAGAGCGAGAGGAGAGGGACGGGACCGCCTCGCCTCGCCTCGCCCAGCCCCGCCGCCCGGCCCGCGCCTCGCCGCCCGCCCCGCTCGCCCCCACCGCCGCCCGCGCGAAGATGGCCGGCTGGCAGAGCTACGTGGACAACCTGATGTGCGATGGCTGCTGCCAGGAGGCCGCCATTGTGGGCTACTGCGACGCCAAGTACGTCTGGGCAGCCACGGCCGGCGGCATCTTCCAGAGCATCACGGTGAGGGCGGCGGCGGCGGCGGGCGGGCGGGCGGGCGGGGAGGCATAGGGGAACGGCGAAGCCTGCCGGTGGCACCGGCCTAACCCCGCGGGAGCGCGGCGCGGCCGTTAGCGGCGGGGCGGCGGCGCCGGGGGCACCTTGCGGGGCGGCGGCGGCGGGCCCGGCGGCCGGGGAGCGAGGCGGCCGCGCCGCCTTTTTGTCTACGGCTGCCGGCGGCGCGGCGGGAGAGGGGCCCTTCCCGCCGGCGGGGCGGGGGCGGCGGCGCGGCCCGGCCCGATGCGGCGGGGCCCGCCCGGGGGCCGCGGCACTGCCGCGCGGGAGCCGGCGGGGAGGCCGCGCGGGGCGTGCGCGGCGGGGCTTGCGTAGGGGCCGCCTGGGCCCGGCGCTGCGGCGAGGCTTACGTGCGCGGCGTAGGAGGCGTTCGTGAATGCCCACCTCGCCGCTGGCTCCATGTTTTTCACCGCCAAGATGGCGCACTGCCATTGATTCCTCCCTCCCTTCCCTTCCCTTCCCTTCCCTTCCCTTCCCTTCCCCTCCCCTCCCCTCCCCGCCCCCCCCGCGCCCGTCCTTCGCCGCCACCCCGCACCCGCCGCTGCGGGACCCGCGCCGCCCTTACATAAGGGCCGTGCGGGGCGGCCAGCGCGCTGCAGCGCGGTCTGTTCCGGCCGCCCCGCCCCGGGCACGGCACGGCATGGCGGGGCCGAGGCAGAGCAGAGCGGAGCCGGGCCGGGCAGGGCCTGCGGCGGGCGGGCGGGCCTGCGGCGGCCGCGCAGTGCTGGGCCGTGATTGGGGGGCTGGGCCCAGCCGTGACGCTGCACTTTGAGGCCGCCGCGTCGCGGCCGGGCCCGCTCCTCCCGCCTCCGGCTCACCGGGCCGGGCCCCGCCGCGGCCGCGCTCCCCCCAAGCGGGGATGGATGGTGGCGCGCCCGCCCGCCCTCCGCCCCAGAGCTGCGGCCCGCCACTGCGGCGCCGGGCCGAGCCGAGCCGCGCCGCAGAGGGTGGCTTGGCCGCCGCCTGTTGGGAGCTGCCCCGGGCTCTGTGGGGGCCGCCGCAGCTGTCGTGCCAGGGCTGAGCTAATGCCCCGCCGATGCGGGCAGATGCAGTCGGTCGGCATCGAGGGACAGGTGCTGGCGGGGCCTTCGGATCCGCCAAGCTGGCGGTTTGCTCATCGAGACGCGTGGCCCGTGCCTGACTGGCCTCTGTCGCCCAGTACCTCCTGGCGAGAAGCCGGGCCCGAGGGTGCTGCGGGCGGGCCAGCCGCGGGTAACAAAGCCCGGGGCGCGTCCTGCGCGGCGGGGGGGGGGGCGGATGTATTCTAAGTAGAAACTAAACAATGAAAAACTGCTGTGCTAACTTTGCACTCTTTCCTTTGACAGCCAGTAGAAATAGATATGATTGTAGGAAAAGACCGAGAGGGTTTCTTCACCAATGGTCTGACCCTTGGTGCGAAGAAGTGCTCTGTGATCAGAGATAGCCTGTATGTTGACGGCGACTGCACAATGGACATCAGGACAAAGAGTCAAGGTGGTGAGCCAACATACAATGTTGCTGTAGGCAGAGCTGGCCGAGGTAAGTGTGATTTTCTTCATTTTCAGATTGCTAAATTCAGAACACAACCCTAAGCATAGACCAGCTATTAATAAAACCAGACTGCTGTATTTAATGGTTAATGTCAGGCAGTGACATAAGGAGGTGGTACATGGCACTGGTCTGGATGACTAGATTTCTGCCTGGGAATCACACTTGGCCCTGTCCCCTCCTGTGATCGCGGCTGAGTACTAGATTGTGAAATGGTTAAACAGATCTCTGACAAGCAGGAAAGAACAGACTACTGCTTGGAGTAAGCTTACCAAGTATAGGATAACGATAATGTGGTACCTAAAGCCTAATGGTAGGGATCTATTAATGATTGGTAGCAGAACTAGCTTTTTCATTGTAAACTTCTCAACAGAAAGTTTTATCCTCCAAAGACATGTATTCCTGGTACAAGCTACTCCTACTTGCCTTTTAACAAGTTCTGCACTAACTTTTCTTGTGCTTCCTATTGAGCTCTCCAAAGTTTGTCTTCAGGCAAAGAAAGCCTGTCCGATTTGGTGTCATTGAGAAACTTGCTTTACGCTAGTACGCCTACTCCTTGTGATGCTCACTTAACTTACAGTAAAAGCTATTGTGGGGAAGGCACTAGATTTGAATATAAAAACCCCAAAATACTCAAACTGCCTCAAAATGCTGGCTACAAGTAGCATGCTTCGGTTCGAGATATCAGGCCTAGCACTTTTTGGCAGGCTGTGGAACAAGCTGGGGAGCAGTGGATTTTTGCTTATAAGTATAAAACCCAAAGTAGAGCAAAATTTGTCTGTAGGCTAAAGCCGGGTGGCAGTGATACAGGATGTTTGCAGCACTGAAGTGAAACAAGCAGAGTTCTGACTGCTGCAGATTGAGAAATGCCAGCAAGAACTGTCTGTCTTAAGCTTTTTTTGTGAGCAAATTGCTATGGAGATGTACAGTCATCTGTAGGTAGACTGACTGCAGCACTTCCAATTACAGTACTCACGGCTTGGGAAACAATTAGGGTGCTTGTGGCCCTTATTGTGTCTGTGTACCTGCTGGTGACATCTGCTGGCAACTCGCAAGTGGTGTTTGCTGGCTGGGGAGCCTTGGGGTGTTCTTGTTCAGCAAACTGGGACACTTCACCAAAATTATGGGAATAGAGAGGGTTAGCATTAAAATCTTCCCTGTGTTTTGTCTTGGGCACAAAGCATAATTTATAGTTGTACTGTAGGGGAAGTCAGCCCAGTTCCAACCTCAGTGGTTTTTGGTGTTGGTGGAGTTTTTTTGCTAGCATCAAGGTAGTCGCTCTGGTTCTTACACCAGTAGTGACCACTACAGATAAGAATATTCCCTCTTCTGCTCTTCAGAGTCACATTTCTTAGAGATACACTACTGCTTTTGACCCTGACAACACTTCTTTCCTCCTGCTGCTCCCCCCCCCCCCCCCCCTCCTTTCTTCTTTTTTTTAAGATGCAGCCAGGGTTTCCTTGCTGGGTGATGCTGATGGTAGAGAGGCACTGTGGTGCTTTTTTGAGAGAGTTGGTAGCATTCTTCTTAGCAGTGAACTCCTGCGACTCACCTAGTTAGGTAATGTCCCTAAGGATAACTCGTGCCTTCTCCAAACCCTCTCTCCATCTGTATTTTTACAAGACTCCTGTTAAACTAGCTTAATAGCCAAATACTAAATCTGGAAGTTGAGTGTGTTTATTGCACTGCCTAAAACTTGCATTATTTCCTTGTCTAACAAACTCTTTTTAAAACTTTTTTCTTTTCTCTTTCAGTCTTGGTCTTTGTAATGGGCAAAGAAGGGGTCCATGGAGGCGGATTGAATAAGAAGGCATACTCAATGGCAAAATACTTGAGAGACTCTGGGTTCTAGTTGCTAGGCAGACTGTTAAGTATTAGGGGAAGATTGCTATTAAACTTTCCTGGCGGTGAGCTTTAAACCTTACATTCTGGAAACTTTACTAGCAATGCAGGGTGATGGGGTATGAACCTGTGTCTCCTTTGTATCCCTTTGTTGGTGGGGAAAGGTGTTTTTGGGTTTTTTTTCCCTTTAATTCTGTTCATTTCTGTTTTGTTTCCTTGTGTACTCCAGCATTGGTTATAGTCATGGGAAAGGAAGGTGTCCATGGAGGGACACTCAACAAGAAAGCATATGAACTGGCTTTATACCTGAGGAGGTCTGACGTCTAAGCAGCCTCTCCCCATCCACCTAGCAACTGTCTTCACCACCACCCAGTTGTGTTCAGTGCTACCAGACTGTAGATGGTAGTTTGTGTTTTTTATTTACCCATTTCCTAATGTCATAATTCCAGTTACCCTTTGTTCATTTATATGTTAACCACTGTATGTAACCAAGTCCCATATCTGGCACCATTACTGCACCACAAAGATGATATGCATGATACCTTGAAAAACTCTTGGGAGGGTAATATGCCAAGTGTAGGCTTCGCTTTGTCTTAGCAATTAGCGTGATATTGATGACTAAAACAACTTAAATACTAAACAAGGTGCCGATTGTACAATCTAATTTGATCAATGCCTCTTCAGCACTTTGAGCAATTACACAGCTCACTAGTCTTCCTTTCATAGAACATGGTTGGGAGGAAAAAAAGTGCATGCATATCTTTACTACTGTCCCTCTTTTTTTTTTTTTTTTTTTTTTTTTAAATCCACATTTGTTTGCTTACACCCATTTTTATAGTGCCTGGTTTGTTTAACCGATTTGACACTCAAAAGCTATTAATATTATGTTAGTTTTGTCATTGCACTTCACTGTAGGCTTAAGTCTTTTCTTCATGTCTGAAGCTTGTAATGCTTAACAAGTGCAATCACAAAACTATGAAAGGGTACAGATGCACTTCCTCCCATGACCTTAAAACCACCATCCCGAATGAATCCCCAGACATTCCATCATTGCAATAGCTCAGGCACTTTTTCTTTTTTTTTTTTCCTTTTTTTTTTTCCTTTTTTTTTTTTTTTTTTTTTTGCCAGCTCCTGTTCTGTAGTTGAATTGTAAAAGGCTGCCATTATGGACATTAGATATCCCAACATAACCATCTGGAGTGTGTCTGGTTTCAGTTTTTCATAGGACCAATTTTAATTTGCAGCTTGGGTGTTGTGGGGTATTTTTTTTGTCATTTTTGGTTTTTTAATATGAAACTGCAATGTCATTGTGGAAAACTGCCACCTTCAGCTATACTGGGAGATCTCTGACTCCAGTCTTTCTGCCAGATCACTTACTGGTAAAGACTTTTGCTGCTCTGAAGCCACTGTTCGGATGAAGGTTGGTAGTTTGAAAGCTAAACTGTCAAAATGATGCCATTTCAAATTTAAAATCTCCATTTGGCCTGTCACACCCTTGCTGCAGAAATTATGGAGTGAACTGCCTTGTGCACTAGTCATCTGAAATGTCTGTAACCAAACTCTCAGTTCAGGCACGGTACTAACTTGTATGTCCATTTAAAGAGAACTGCAGAACTCTGTATACAAAAGAATAAATGGGAGATGGTATTGGTTGGAATAACTGACTTGGCTGTCTTGTGATGAATTTTTTAATATGTATTCTGTGCCATACTATTGTTTTAAAAAAAATAATGAACTGTTGCTATTGTGAGATGGATTTTAACTGACTATGAGGGTTTCTTTTGAATGGCACTACTTTAGGGGACATTCTAGTATTTGCTTCTACTGTTGGGCCTTGTGGATAATGTACAGATTTAAACAAATTCTTGTTGCTGATTTGTCCACTTCTTTCCCTGCACTTTGTTACATCTGGGATACAGTCTAACTCATCTGATTTAATATGCATTTCAAAAAATGCCATAACTATTAAAAACACCTTGTTTACAGACAGATGAAATAAATTTATTCCAACCAAACAAAATCAGACTGTTGGTAATTTTTTCCCTCCCACAGGCATCCTCCCAGGCCCTCCTTCATTGCATGGCTGGCTACCCTAGTACGAGATAGAAGTGCAGTTGTCAGGTTTGTAAGATGGCAGTAGTACAATAACAAAACTTTAGTCAAAGGCCAGGCAGTTTTTGGGGTAGATTTTAAATTAGGAGATGACTTACAAACTGCATTTGTCTGACTCTGTGGCAAGGGGGTTTCCCTGCCACGTGACACACCCCCCCCCCTCAATATGCAATCCCTGAAACAAGCTAGAGGAGACTACTGCCCCATGATCAGTTTGTTAGGGTAGGTGGCAGGCTAGCCAGGGTCAGCCCACCACTGCAGAAGAATGTGTTCTCCTTGCATAGGGGAGGGACAGATTTAAGGTCTACTCCCCCAGCAGAATTCTACCTGGCTTTTGGTACTTGTGCTACCCAAGTACTCTGAAAACAGGGGCCCTGCAAGGAGACAGTGCTGGTGAACAATGGGAGCTTGGGGGATGGGGAAAGAAAGGAAAAACCCAAACCATAGAAGGTTAATCTTTGGCTGAGGCTGGGGCTTTTCCTCAGTCCAATGCCAGTTTAGATATTGCCATTAAAATGCCTTTGCTCTCGCCTGCCTTCCCCTACATCCTCATCTGCAGCGTAAGTGTTGCACTCACACACTTGACACTAGACCACTTTTATACACAAAGTGTTTATCTTGAACTATTTTGAGTTGTTTCATGTCTGAACTGTACCTTCCAGCTCTCAGTGCCAAAGTTGGAGTGGACTAGAACAAGCCCATAGCTTACATGCATTGAGTAGTAACAGGTACAGAGGCTGCAAACCTCTCACTTCCCTCATAAAATTATGTTAGTGCATGAATCCATGTTTTGCTTTGTTTAAAACTGTACTCACAGTCTGACTGCAGGAATTTTTAATATTTTTTTTCCTGGTGGGGGAGAAGTATGTCCATCCTGTAAGCCATTTCATAGTAAGGCCACAGCTAGAATTCACTGTGATGGTATCTCAGAGGCAGGAACAGCCATTAGCAGTACACACTAGAGTACTTTCCATCCCATTCCTTATTTTAATATTGCTCATTTCCAATCAATTCCCCTCTCCCAAGGAGGCATTTGTATGCTGCCTGTATACTTTTTCTTGGTAAGAATTAGCTGTTGCCAGATAACCTAAATACCATTCTTTAATAACCTGGACTCTCAACAAGTTTTACATTTTCAGATTAACAGACAATTTAAATGCAGAGAGTTATTTTCCTATGCTAAAGTTTTGAACACTGAACTGTCACTTAGGTCATGAATTTGCTTTTTTTTTTTCCCTGCAAAAAGTTACTAGAGATCCAGTGAGACACTTTTGTCTCAAATATTACGAAGCTCCATGTGAGTAACTGGTTTTACTTTGCTAAAAGCCAGCCCAGTGCAGTACTGTGTACCTCTAGTCCTCTGGCAAATGGGCAGGATCGCGCTGCTGAGGGCGTCACCTGCCATCCCGCATTACAGCATTTGAACTGTTCCAGCCACTTCAGCCAGCACAGTTTATTAGGCTTTACCCCTCTTGCCATTTTACCCCTCAGGATTCATACACAGTAGCAGTAGAGATGCCCAATCTGTGTAGTTCTTGTGGGTTCTGTGCTCACGGTTTGTTCTTTTTTTACCCTCTTGCTACCATGGTTTGTAGAAACTTCACTTGCACGCAGTCTGTAATACCTGCTGGCTCTTCCAGCAGAGCTCACCAACTGCCAGATTTATTCACCGTGGTTTACAGCGCCTGCCATTTTATAGAAAAGTTCTCTGGCTGATCATGTGCTTTAGTATTGCATCTTTTCTTTTGTCAGCTGTTCCCAACCATAAGGAAGCTAAGCACTCACCACACCCTCCCCACCCCCACCCCCGACTTTTTTTCTTCTTTTAGCACAGGGGTCCTCAAACTACAGCCTGAGGGCCGGATACGGCCCCCCAGGGTCCTCAATCTGCTCCCCCGGTATTTACAGACACGCCCCCCACCAGGGGTTGAGGGGGGAAACCAAGCAGCCGCAGATGACTGCCTGCCACTTTATCCGCACGCCAGCCCCCTGGTTAAAAAGTTTGAGGACCCCTGTTTTAGCGTACGTTCTTATTCAAAGCTTGGGTAAAAGAACAGAACTGACATTAGACCAGAACTTACATAATTGCTTAAAAAACCCCAGATGATAAGAAAGAAATGGGAAAGATGTGCAAACTAAGAGCACCACAGAGAAGAGGCACAATTGCTTCCAAGGATGTGGCGTTCTTTTAAGGGTAGTTCTCAAGTTGTTCAGTCAGTCTCTCTTCACACTCAGGAAGGTAATTCACTACTGACTGACTTCCTTCGCTTTCTGAAGGTTTACTTCCATCCCCAATTACTTAGGCCTCTTAAGACTGCCTGGCGCACACTGGAAGCTGATGGGGGCTGCATTTATATGCAGAATCTCAGGGCTTTAAAAGTTTTAATGGTGATGTCCAGGCCATTCTAATCTATCCCTTACTTTCACCAAAATACATTTATGAAGTTAATTGTCAGTGTGCTTATTTTTTGTACCATAGTAATTCACAGACAGATTTTAATTATAGCAGCCGCTATTACTTAGCCTTTCAGAGGGTCTTACTGTTATAATGAACATGTTATTTAGAATTCTGTTAGAATTCAGTCAAAACAGCTCACTATTCTGAACTGCTGACAGCACTGCATTTTTAATATTCATTATATTATTTTGTACGTAGGTACCCATTATTACTGTTTGTTCAAACACTGGCCCCGGAACTCTCCCAACACTGTGCACTGTGTCAAGGTGGGTGAGGAGAGTTGTTTTCTTCTGCTATTTAAATCTCCTTTCCTTGACTACTGACCTGTCAAGAAAAATACTTATCAGACCCATCACTTTATTCTAGTCACTTCTTACTGGATTCTTCCCGCCCCCAACAAATGAATGCTTACATCCCCCTTTGAGGGCAAGCTTTAATTCCTGCCCTCTTCTGACTCCTTTTCCAAGTAGTTTGTTCTCATTATGCAGTGAAAGGTTTGGTGCAAGCTTCTTTGCAAGGAGCTATTTACATTAGCTGTACAAACAACATTTCTGGTAAACTGCCCGTGATACCCATGCCATTTTATGCAGAGATGGTATGTTTCAGGGGTCCCATGAAGTACTTTTCATTTCAGACACTAGTTACAACCACTTATTAGAAGAAAATTTTTTTTCAACTGGACAATCAAGTATGAACTTCTTTAAAGCACCAACATCCTATTCTTGAAGAGCTAGAGATTGAAGTTACATTAACAGACTTCACATAAGCAAAAAACCCTAGAGGTCACCTGTTTATGGCCTAGGGCAAAGAAACAGTGCTATTTCACATGGATAATGTAGCAGGCCACAGCTCTAAGAAAAATCAGTATTCATCTTTTTCTGTGGGTTTGAACAGGCCATACCTTTTGAAACAGACTTACCCAGCAAGTTTTAATGAAATATGCAAGTCCTACTAAGAAACACTATGAGATACTCAACCTTCTGAAGTATTTCTAACAATAAAGTGCTATTTATTCTTTGATTTTCGTTCTCACTGGCAACAGCAGCTGACAAGTAAACTGTACCTGTGGCACAGAGGAGGTATGGCAGGGGGAGTATCGCTACAATGGTTGCTACCAAGGCCTGCTGAAATAAAAATTTACGTTAATACCATTAGCAAATTTAGAAAATAGAACATTTTTTTCAGAAACAAGTTTTCAGAAATCAGTTTTCACATTGGGACTTTACTAGACATAGGCAAGCTGAAGTGGAATTTTACATGGTGAAAATGTAATACATTTGCCTTTAACCCCGTGGACTGCTGGTGGCAGTGGTTTGAAGATTAATCATTCCTTCCTCATTATCCACATCTCATTCTACAAAATAAACTTTCTACTCTCAGCCAGTCCCACAGCATGGATTTCCCCTGCCAGGTTGAAGCAAGGAATGTAGCTGCACTGTGTATTAGGTCAGAAATAACAAACAGAAACACCTTGCCTGTAATCGCCTCAGCCCAGGATTCGGCGTTTTCTGACTCCCAGGACACAGGCTCTGAAGGTGTTGGCAGGTGGGCAGGAAATACTAATAGCACACTAGTCTTCCCTTCCTCTCGCCCATACAAATTACATGTACAGACCCAGACTGATTCAAACTTCTCCACTAAAAGTGAACAACAATTAAGGTTTTCTACGTAACTCACTCCTGCATGGTCATGTCTGTATGTACTGGTCAGTACAGCCCTTTGTACTGTGACACACAGCACAATTTAAGGTAACGTTTACCAAGGGACCTTAATAGTTGCATCGTCTGGATCTTTCAAAACACTTCAATGTTAGTAATAAACATAGAAGAGCACACAATGAAAGTAACTCAAAAGTTCAATAAATTCCTTTTGATACTTAAAGTGGAAAACATGTTTATTAACATTCTTTCAAGCTTTCCTTACTCAAGGCCATATAAAAAAAATCTCTGCATTTTGAGTATGTGTATGTTTTTACTTTCTACATAGTTACAGAGGTATTATATAGCATTTACTTTTTCCATAATACACTGGTAAGTACTAAGTTCTGTTAAAACAGTTATAAGCACTTTTTTTCAAATCGGGTATTTGAAAAGAATTTTTTATATATACATAGTTTAGCAGACTAATGCAGCATAAAATGCTCTTTAGTAAGAGGTATATGAGTTGAGGATCAACACAATACTTACCTAAAATTATTTTTCTATGTGGAACAAAACCTCTGTTTTGGTCATACCCACTCCCCCCCACCCCCCCACCCCAACTCCCACATCATCACTGGAAACCAGACTACCTTGTGGTAGCAAGTAGGGATTGTTAGTGTTTACAGTGGACCTTACTTTGTGAATTGCTCAAAACTAAAAATATATGCTAAATTTCCTTATCCTAGGAACTGCTCAATGGAACTGCTTGAACTCAGCTACTGTGGCAAACTCCAAAGGATTATTTGGAACCACTGCTTTGAGGTAAGTGGAATTTCTTCTGCTTTGTTTTGATACACCAGCTTACCGAGTATTGATCTGTTCTGCATTTTTCTTTCAGTAGTGGTGACAGTTTTTAGGAAAACTCTGTACAAACATGCAAATACATTTTTTGTTGGGCTTAAGGGGTAACACATACCATACATGTAACAAATATTGCTATCTCTATGACCCAGTTGTAGCTACAAAGTGGGAAAAAGTTACTTCCAGATAAATCCCATTTGAACAAGATACATTTAGAGTCTGTGTGATATTTCTATTGATATAAACTACTAACATTATTCATTAGCATTGTGAAGTCCAGTTAAACTGTTCATTTTGAGAAGACAGAACACATGACTGAATACCTGAATCAAAAATAAATCTATCTGTAATGACTTAACCATAGTACTAACTACATGAACTGCTGCTCCTACTGAAGAAACTGAATGGATTACAGATTAAAATATATTCCCTACATAAAGGTTTGTAAAGTATAGCCTTAAGAACTCTTTTGTTCATACACTATTCACCATTAATAGTCTCAAACAGTATTTGCCACTCTGTACTCCCTTTCGTCATTGGGCTGTAGTTGAACTACTACACTTTCTTCGTTTATTCCATTTTCTGCATCACTGCTATCAATATTTTCATTGTCATCTTCCTCATATTCTGAGGACTCAGTCATGTTCTGATGGGAATGCGATTCTGACAAAGCCCCGAATGACTGAGTACTAACTGAGGCTAATGGTCTAAGCAAAGGGGTATTTTCAGATACTTCATTCTCCTCTTGACTACTGTCTGTTTCAGAGTCAGAGTCCCCCTGAGAAGGGACCACTTTCTGCTTACATACAGGACATGTTTTTTTTGTTTTTGTCAGCCATGGGTCCACACACTTGCAGTGATACGCTGTTAGAAAACAAAACACAAGTACATCGTTATCTAAGTGAAAAGGACAAGGAAACCTGCTCAATTGTATTTAGTAACACAGGACAATTTTCAAATTTAACTCGTACAGAGAATTTTAGTCACAAGGTGGTTAGCACGTAGACTGTGTATCCTTATGTATAAAACACCTAACAGATCAGGAGCTTGGCCATATGGTTATATGCAATAAATACCCAGTTCCTCTACTGAATGAATCCAAGAGCAATCCTGCAATGAGCCACATTTGACAAAATAGGCTTTAAAAGCTTCTGGAGGAATCACACCCACCTTGCAGCAGATCTGCCCACCATCATTATCTTCAGAACACCTCTAACCTCCACCAAGATGCATCGAAGCACCTTGTTTTTAAATAAAATTACTGCATGATTCTGCAGATTTAAAATTAGGCACTGCAACTATACTGGCCTTGTTTAAAAGAATATGTTTGAAAGCATCTTACTTTTGGTATTAAAATTTAGCTCTGCTTATTAACAGGGACTTCTACCTGGCAAAGAGCTAAGTATTTACAAGGGTAAGCATGTTGTGTATAGTACCTGTTCAAGCACTTTAGTAGCATGTTCTCTACAAGAACAGATGATGGTGTGGTTTTGGGGTTTTTTTGGTTGGTTGGTTGGTTGAAATTTGTCAGCCATCTTTGACATTGGTGATCGGGTTTAGGTAGCTTTGCAGTCCCCAGCTGGGACAAATCTGTTCTTCCTCTTCTGAGAATTCTCTGTCAACTCGTTTTGAAATTGCTTTTTAGGACTGAGGATTTGCAAAGCTCAGTCTGTCATCTGCTATGTTGACTGTGGATGTAAGGCTGTAACAGCAGTTGCCTCCTTTTAAAAATCTTAGTGGCATGGTATTTGCTGCTGCAGTGCCTGGTCAAGAGCAGGAATTTAATGAGAAAAAGCTGGGTAAAACTGCACCCAGCCAAAATAGCTGTAATATAGTTAACTGACTGCAAGGTAGAGAGAGTGTCTCAAGCTAGGAAGGATGAATCCTATCTTTCTTGATAGATTTTACACAGCTTTTAAACTTTTTTTTTTATATAAGTTTAGAGATGTTCATGCGGACAGGCCTCTTCCAGATTTCTAGATATAGGCCCTTAAAAATGCTTCTTATACTTGCATGCAGTTAGAAGCCGTCTTATCTTATGCATAGATACATACATGACTACTAGATACACCTTCTGCAGTGGGCTGCATTTGAAAAAGACTGTTCAGACAGTGCAAACTTGTCACAGTAAAAATATTCCACTAATCTCTGCACTGACAACACTGACTTCCAAGTGCAGTCAAGGCAGCGGTCTGTATGGCTACAGGGTAGATTATACCCCTTCATCCCTATGTCACCAACAGCTGAATCATGTTCTATAGTTTAATTAATCTTGGAAAAAGTGAAAGCTTATTTAAATGTAAAAAGTAACTCTGGAATGTGTCCCTATTAAATACAGACATTTAGGGGACAGCATCAAGCACAGATTTTCTTTCATGTGTACATCCAAAAAAAAAGTACAAAGTAGGAATGCTAGCCTTTTTTTGCTTCTAGACAGAGAAAAGTTTGCTCTTAATTTGTATATACACTCCTGCATATTAGCAAAAATAAATCTTATAAATCATATTCATTGTGGGGTTTAGACATGGTGTTTTAAAGACCTGTTTTAATACAAATACCAAACCTAAAATACAGCCTCTTACCATGAGAGCATGGAAGGATTCTGAGCTTGTCTCCATCCTCATATTCGTCCAAACAGATGGCACATACATCGTATTCATCTCCTACAGCACATAATTGAGAATCACTTTAAAAGATGTGCAACAGACCTTTTCGAACACATGCATGGAGGTTCTTCTTGGTTAGTTTCACAAGCTGGAGAAACCATTACTCTTCCCATTCCATGCAAGGGGCAGGTTCTTTGAAACTGTATAGTTGACTGCTCTGTTTCTTTCCTTATTAGGACTATAGCTCATACACATTCCCTTCAGGTTAATAAAAATACTTTGAACTGTGTGAAGTGCTATCTCTATAATATTATATCATTCTTATTAACAGTAAGATAAAAGAACTTAATATAGGATTCACTTTACTATACAGGTATTAATAAGATTTTTTGAACAACAAAAACAACTGGGTAAAAAAGCAGAGTAATAATCAAGAATGAGTCTAGTCACTGGAGAAAGTTTACATTGTTTTGTAATTCAAACCTCACAAATAAGATATACATTATTGATAGTACACTGTTGCGATACATTGTATGACCAAAAGATAAACACTTTTTAGAAGTCAATTTATTCCCATTTCACTTTTATCAAGGCCTTTACAACATGGTCCTTTTATCAATCCAAATGGTTCTTTCCAATTTCCTGGACCACACTGACCCTCTAAAGTTTGGAGTTACACCAGCAGCTTATGTCCTTGTCATTGTTTCACCCTGGCAGGCAGTCCTTGCAGCTGCTCGCCCGCCCCCGCCCCGTGGGACAGTAGAGTGTCTCATAAAAGTGAGAAAGCTCATGGGTTGGGATGAAGACAGTTCAATGGGTAAAGGAAAAGGCACGTGCGCAAGCAAAGCAAGGAATTCCATCGCCATTCCCACAGCCAGGCTGGTGCTCAGCCATCCCCAGGATGGCAGGGCTCCAGCATGCCCAACAGTGACTTGGGAAGGCAAAGGCCATAGCGATCAACTTCCCCCTCTTCCTCCCTCCCCCAGCTTTACGTGCTGAGCATGATGCAATATGGTACAGGATACCCCTTGCATCACTCAGGGTCAGCTGTCCCCCCGCCCCAGCCTGCTCATTGATGGGGTGAGAGGCAAAGCAGCCCTTGACGCTGTGCAAATGCTGCTCAGCAACAACTAAAACATCCCTCTCTGTTCACAACACTGTTTTCAGCACAAATTCAAAACACAGCCTCATACCAGCTACTATGAGGAAAAAAATAATTCTACCCCAGCCAAAGCCAGCACAGTCCTTTTCACAGAATGTTACTGCAAATAAAGTTGTAAAATACCACAATTTTCAGTATCACTTTTCTCCTCCTAATCTGTGTGTCCTTGAATATTTATATTCAGTATTTAGATAGCCTTCCTGTCCCGTCATGGGGCACCCTCCCTGCACCCAATTCATACACATGGGAGAGATCCCCCCAAGCCTCCTCTTCCCCAGGCTGAACAGACCCAGCTCTCTCAGCCTTTCCTTGTAGGAGAGATGCTCCAGTCCATTCATCTTCATGGCTTCTCACTGGACTCTCTCCAGGAGCTCCACATCTATCCTGTACTGGGAAGCCCAGCATTGGATACAGCACTCCAGATGTGGCCTTACCAGTGCTGACCTTATTCTTACCCCATCTTTGTTTCCTTAGCTTCAGAAACTGAAGTCCAACAGCCTTCATCCTTACCAGCATCTCGAACAACTGCTGGAGCTAGAAAATGTCATGAAATTCAGCAGAACTTAATCTACAAACATGTACATTCACAATGCATTAAGCATGTGTGTTTCTCAGGACAGTTGAAGGCACCTGCTCTTTAGCCTAATTCTTCAAAAGGTGACACAATACCCTGAATAACATTTCTTGCAGATCTCTGTTTCATACATATACAATGCTTTTCGTAGTTATACAGCAGGTGTTTTTGTTGGCAAAGGGGTGGAGAAATTGGTGAAAGGAACAGCCTAGAGACATTGGCAAAAGACAGAACAGCAGAAAGCAGAACAAAGCAGTGAGAGAACAAATACAAATCCATGGTACGTTTCTTAAATTTAAACCATCTCCCTCAATGCAGATGGATTCAAAGACACCCCTCTCCAGGCAAGGACAGAAAATCCTGAATGTTTGGTGCCTTCCTCACCCCTCTGAATCTAGGATTCTCTTCTGTGAAGCATACACAAGCCCAACAGAAGGGGAGGAGACTGCTCTTTCCAGAGTGGCCTGTAACATAAATTAGGGCACTTAATGAACGATAAGCTATGTAAATAAAGAGAATCTAATATAACATGCTCATAGTAAAGGTAGACAATGCCTTTGCCAACCCATTTCTAGAAGGAAGAAATACAGCACATCTTACCTATGTGGACTTTGGTATAACATTCAGTAAAGTTCTATGTGTGAAATGATTGTTCTAGTCAGTAAGATTAGCAAGGATTGGTAGAGGGGGCTGAATAAATAGAAGTTGCTACTGGTGGTGTTGGAAGAAGTTCATGAGGCTGGAGGAAAGTTAACGGTATTGTCTTTTTACAAAATTGCTTTGGAACAATACCGATACACAAACAAGGAGTGCATCGACTATACATATATGAGATGCAATTAAGGCAGCATCACCAAGAGGGTAACTGGGATAGCACAGAAAAATCTGCAAATCTGGAATAATGGTACATGAATGAAATTCAGCACTGTAACATGCAAGTGCATCTATTTAGGGATTATGCCCTTGGGCATTTTTAACTGAGATTTCATCAGTTACAAACAATTGAGCAGCAGCAGAGTGTACTGGTTGATCACTACAGTGTTCCTAATGGGACAGAAAAAGAAAAATGCAACAGTAAAAAGCATCAAGAGCAGAGTTTCCAGAAGCAGTAAATACTGTTCAGGAGTCTAAAGTGACCACCTATATCCTCAAAAGATTAATTCAAACAAACCCTAAGAAATAATAATATCACATAACAAAGGAACTACCATACAAGGAAAAAAAGTTGATAATATTAATCTAACAATATGAAGGCTGAAAGAGGATTCAGCTTCCTCTATAAACAACACAGAGGGCGATACCACGGGACAGAGAAGAGAAAGAAGCTGTAGCAGGGAAGGAGAAGAAGGGGGAAAAAAAGCAGGGGGAGCAATCATCTGACCAGGAATCATTAGGTTGGAAGTGAAAAGAAAACTTGACCATTGGAGCAGTGATATTCTGAACTAGCCTTTCAGGACCATCAGAAAGTAATCCTGGTAAAGGGCCAAACCGCTCCCTTGCCCCAAACCTAGTTCTAGGTCAAGGCTTTAGATGTGCAATGCAAGTTCCTAAGAGAATAGCATCTGGAAGAAGATGGAAATGAATATCTTAATCCTAGAAGACAATGAACTAGGATAGAACCTAGATCCCCCACCTCCTGCCTAAGACTGCCAATTACTAGACTACAATAGGTGGATAGTGCAAAGTACACCTTTTAAAATAAACAGATAGCTGAATTTCATTTTTTAAGGAGCTGCATTTCATTACAGGTCTTGTGAATACTTACCCAATCAAGCCTCAAGAGGGACTTAAGCAGTGAAAGGGTCCCTGTCACAGTTTGGATCCCTTGCTTTGACATAAGCTGGATTAAGTATCTGCTCAGCTCTGTCAAGATGGGAAAAGTTCTGGACATGTGCACAAATCCACTGTATCTGCAAAAGTTGGTGAACTCTTCTTTCACACACCTTTTGCGACTTAAACACATCCAGTGTGGCTACTCACTATTTCCAGATGGTAGTTCTCCTAGTATGCCATTAGCACTTTTAGACAACTGAACTCTCCTGTCTTAACACCATCCAGTACCATGCCATCTCTTCACAAGCAGCTGCTTGCTAGGGCTTGCACACTCTCCTGACCATGAAGTATTCTTCAGATGCTTGAACTAGAGTATACCAAGAAAAAACAGGACTAGCCCAGCCTGCCTCTCCTCCCATCAAGTCCTCTCTGTCACATGGCTAGAAGCACATGTGCCAGCAGGCTAAACTGCAAGCCTTCCTATCACCTGACTGACATGTTTGGTTGAGGAACTGGATAGTAACAGGGTCAAATGATGCAATGCGTATTTGTACATGCTATCATAAGGGCAGTCATCAGTCATCTGTTCAACGTGGTGCTCAGGTGCCTGCATCCTGGTCATATACTTTGTGATGAGGAAAGGCACCAACGACATGCCTCACGAAAAAAAGATTATACTGACCACCTTGTCCAAGAAACAGACATCCCAGATACAGGTGGCAATATCCTGGGGGTGGCCCCAAAGAGCTGTGTCACACTCTGCGTATTTTGGCTAAATATTTGTAATAGCAGTCCTAGCCCACTAAGTCTGATGGTTCCTAACCTGTACCGTCTTCACAGCTGCTTAAACTCCCAGTGCTCACTGTTTATATTTTCACCATCCTCAGGGCTAGCTAACATCCTGGGGTTTACTGTACACCAAAGGAGCTAGGGAAGTGGTGTGGCATCCAGCTGTCTCCAGGAGAGCAGAGTTCCATCACACATAATGGTGACTTGGGAAGACAAGTGCCGTAACTCTGAATGTATCGTTGTGGTCGTCCTTCCTTCTTTCCCCAGCTTCTATAATGAGCATGACATCATACAGCATGGAACAGCCCTTTAGCCAGCTCTCTGGGCTGTGTGCCCTCCCAGCTTCCCCTGCCCCTCCAGCCTTCCCACTGGTAGTACCTGAGAAGCTGAAAAGTCCTTGACTTAGTATAAGCATCACCTAGCAACAACTGAAACCATCAGCATGCCATCAGCACTGTTCTCCCACCAAATCCTAAACACAGCTGTACCAGCTACTGAGAAGAAAATTAACTTTCTCCCACTCAAAACCAGGACAGGAGGTACAGAGATGTAGATTCCATCAGAAAGAGTATGTGCAGAGAAGGTTCGCTCTCTCATATCAAAATACAAATGGGAAAAGGCATACAGCAAGGCAGAGACTCCCAGTAAGAGAAATGGAGGCCCCAGTGATCTCATTGCCTCAAGGTAAAAGAAGGGTTGAGATGGCATATCTTATTCGCGGTGCCCCTTAGGGCAGCTCTCCCCATCTCCTTTCAACCTTTTCTACTTCCTTCCAAACTCCACTTAAGGTTAGCCCCATCCATCCCACAAGTGTTTCTTCATCAGTCATCCTCACAACTCAATTCTCTACTCCCACTCCCCACAGCATCACCTTAATCCTCTCCCAGCCCAAAAAAAGACTTGATAGAAGTTTACTATCTGCCACACCAAAACTTCATTGCTGCACATCACTGAGGTTTGACATCAGAGACATCTGATTTAAATGTGTAAGACTGATGCATGCTAGGTTTAGCGTTAACAGCCCCAAGAATCCCTTGCATATAGTTCACCTTTCCACATACACATACCACACAGAGCAATCTGTGACACAACATTGTTTAGCACAAATTTAGGTTTTATTTCATAGCAACTCCCCTGTTGCTTCCCAAAGCACCATCCAGATTACATACATGAGACAAACTGGGGAGAAATCAGAGGCACAGTTCATGCTCCAAGCTCGTTGAAAACAGTTGATATAATAACACAAGTTGTCTAAATGTTGTTTTGGGGAAAAGGTGAAAATCACGGGGCAGATTTCAATAATGTGTTGAAATGAGCCTCCTCAAAAAACAGGAGGCCCAGATTTGGGTCATGAACTTAACCTACATTATCAAGAAGGTTGGGAGTGAAGAAAGCAGGCAGATATTGCATTACTCAGAAAATATGTCCTTCACAAATGCTCCAAGAGTAGCAGAGCTTTCCCTTTACTGTAACAAAACTGTATGACAAGACAGAATTTTTAGAAACTCAGCTCAAAATACGTTTTGATACCATGCTGCTAAACCCAATGCTTTTCTACAGATGGCAAAGTTATCTACATTAGGTTATCTAAATAGTCAGTTTTCAAAGACCTCAGTTTTCATATGCAACTCAGCGTGACTGTTCTGTATCTGTCAAGTACACATACGGAGACCAAGGACATGACATTAGGAAAATGAAGAGCTGTGCACTGGCAGTGAAGGAGCTGAACTTTCCAAGGAAGTTGCAGAACGCTAAAAACACCAGTGAATCTTCTGTGAGGTAGAGACACAAAAGATGAATCTCTATTGTCATCTCAAATTTCAAGTACTGGTTCATGGGGAAAGAGAATCAGCAAAATGAAGTTGTTTAGTGACAGAAAAGGAGCAAAGATGCACTACTTTTCTGTTTCTGTGTTTGGAATAAGATCACTAATAAAGGACAAACATGAAAAATTCAAGACTTAAAAGTTCTAAAAAGCAGCTTGACCAGGATTTTTCATTAACTGTGTAACAATAACTTCACTGAGAAAAATAAACTTTCTTTGCAGATATAAAAAAAATAATCTTAAGCATAATTCCAAAACGCAAAAAACTCAAATAAATGAAGTGTAACAGCTTTTCCCATTTAG
This sequence comes from Falco cherrug, assembly GCF_023634085.1. NCBI lineage: Eukaryota > Metazoa > Chordata > Aves > Falconiformes > Falconidae > Falco > Falco cherrug. The sequence continues at coordinate 33,944,423 of NC_073707.1, forward strand.
TCTGTAAACAATCTAACTTGCACAATTAGCCTTGATCATGTTTCAATACTTTCTCATTTAAAAAAAAATCATAAAAACCAAACTGAAGAATTACAGTAGTAGCCTAATAGCATTCATATAGAAATAACTGTAGCTTCAGCTTTTAAATAGGGACACAGCTTATATTTCACATTACCAGAGTAGACGACAAGCACTCCACTGCCTTGATTCAGGATTTTTGCAAGCCTTCTTTTTCAGATGTTAACAAAAGTGAGCTAAGAACTGAGCCAGCTCATAACCAATAGAGCTATTTAATCTAATGAATGTGTTTAGCTGCATTATTAGCAGGTGCCTTTTGCACCATTCCAATATCAAAATAACATTTACTATGATGTAAAAAATCAAAATCACACAGGATTGATTTTTGTAGTGCAGAGAATCATTCTACGATAGAAACCCATACTGTGGTGCACACAATTCTCTGAAGTCTACAGCAACTAGCATTCTGTAGACTTAAAAATTTTCAGCATAAAGCACATTCAGGGCAACAGTTCTATTCTGGGCTTTTCTAAAGGTGCTGTCATTTTTTTAAAAAATACGTACAACACCTGGTGGTGTTTATCTAGAATCTCTCCTGCAGGGTGGAAAATACAGAATAGAATCTTACACAGGATCATGACTGTGACTTGTTGCTGTTCTGTTAAGTTTGTGGGTTTTTTTAAAGGACTTAAGTATTTCAGAAGTGCTACAGACAAAACTGAAACTTGGAATCTATTAGAGATGAAAACAGAAGGAACATACAGCATGGGAAGGGCTATCAACTGTGGTACTAGGTATGTATTTGGAAGGATAAGAGAAGCCTACTTGCATACAATTCTTTTCTTGCCTCATTCATAAAGCTTGCTCTTGTATTCCCTGTGCAACCTAAACTCCCCAAATAAGCAAAAGTAAGCAAAATAAGCCCTCTCATTTTACCAAAATAATGGTTACAATTGATTTCTCCTATTTTATGATGGCCATGACAGAATTTCTACTGCATCTGTCTTTTGCCTGCACCTAACACTTCCAGTTTAGAAGAAAACAGAACAAAAACTTTTAACCTTCCTCCCTTCCAAAGGTATAGCAACAACAAGGTATTTTAAATAGTACTCAGTTATATAGCAGACAGAAAACCAAGGCACAGAACACATCCTTAGAAGCTGCGTTCTCCACATTATTAAAAGCATTTCTCTATTTGCGAGTGTAAGATAGATGCTGAAAACTACTCATACCTATGTAATAACAAACTGATCTCTAATGCAGTAAAGTCCTTGTGTTACCTACTGCCTGATGTGTTATTACAGATCACATCAGATACACCAGCCAGCAGTATGGGTACAATTAACAAAGACACTGCAAGTTGTTTAAATTACAGTTTTGCTAAAGCTAGTGGTTTGACAACGGAAAAAAGAAGGTAGACAAGACTGCAAGAGATCAGTGAAGGAGCACATCTGCAGTGTGCTTCACTGTCAGCAAAAGTGAATTACAGTAAAAGAGTACACATGCATGAATTTCTTTCATTACAAACTTTCTTAAACCAAGAAGGCAATAAAATGAAGACTTAATGCCAAAAAAATCCTCATCAAACCTAAACAAAAAAACCCCAACCCATAGAATTGATAGAGCATTGCAACATTAAGTATTCAATTTCCACAAGAGCACTGCAAAGTAATAAATATTCCCAATCCTACTTTATAGGGATGGAAAAGAAAGCCAACAGATTATTTTATCTTGGCACGCAGTAAATCAGAGTAGAAGCTGCAACTCAGGACCCACCAGTTCATAGATCTATTCTCTAATTAACAGAAATCCATGATTAAGATCAAATTCTCATCTGTTTCCCAACAGATAAATCCCAAGGGCTTCTGTGGTGGCAGAGAAAGTCTGTGAAATGTGGTTAATAATATTTTTCTTAATATATAGTATTTAACATAAAGGCAAAGCTGATACCTGCTGCTGGAAAATAACACTGCTGTAACCTGGCATTTCAGAAAATAAGTGCAGTGGACATGAGAACCACTTATAAACACAGTCTTTCTGATAGTTACTATACAGCAACAGGATAAAGGGAAAGCAGGAGAGGGAAAAACACCTAATGGGCAGGTAGGAAAAGTCTGAGAGATTAAGTAAGAGTCCATCACTGCCAGACCTACATCACTGACATACGAGTTTTCATTTAATGTTAACACAGCAAAGTATTTCAGCTATAGCTTTTTTTAGAAATTACTTCCTCTTTTCCTGTGACATTCCTTCTCTCTGTTGTTTCTATTAGTCAAACCATATTTGTGAATCATTTATAATCAGCACGTTATTACCACATTCAACACAAAAATGAAGGACAGTCAGTACTGTCAAGGGCATGATACCCCAGTGTTGGGGCTCTTGCTGTATTGAATGATTATACTGAACTCTGAAGCAAGTGGAAAAATACTGAAGAAATAAGACGAGGTTACGGCCAGAACAGTGGGATGAAGAAAAAGGAGCAAATTGCAGATGTTTGCTCAAAAGCAAGGCCAACGGGACGTGATAAGAGGAGCTGGGAAACCGCAGAAAGGAGCCTACGTGCCAGAGAAAGCAGAAACAGAAATCTTCCCAGTAAACAATTGTTAACCAATCATATTATTATACGCTTGTAAAATAGCCAACCACATTATTGCACGCTTATAGAATGCCTTATAAAAGTCTACCTGGTTTGTACAATAAACGGATCAGATCTTGAACTCTGTGAGTATTTGAATCTGACTCCCGCTCGCCCGAAATGCCCGCAGCACCCCAGAGGGGAAAAAAGAAAAAAATACAACTGTCTTTTTCTCCACTAGTCATTCAACACGTATAAGAAAATCCTGAAAAATGATAGCACACAGTTCTTGAGTAGGCTTATCTCACCAAGGCATCCCCTGGCAAATGAACAGCAACACATTCAGAAAAAAAGTGATGCAGCAGTAAAGCATCACATCCATTTCTAGGCCAGGTAAATACAGATAGAAGTTGTCTCAATAAGGCCAATGCTGAAGTTCTCAAACATGGAGGCCACAGACCTAACTGACACCATACCGACCAACTGCAGCAAAGGTATTTCTCTGACTCTTGTCAAGGCCATGTATCCCAGCCTACCTCACCCAACTTCACAGCCCCATCTTTCATTGCACAGTGATAGGCAACAAGCCCTCAGCCCAGCTGCCTCACCTGCACCCACTGGATCCATCAACTGCAGTCCAACCGCAACACTACTCCAACAGGTCATTACACAGCTTGATTAACACTATTACCCAGCTTCTTGCTCTCAGCATGGTTTGTGGAAGGGAGGCAAGCCCACACAGCAGCCAGGACCAGAAACACCAGCCTGCCTAAGCACAGCTGCCTGTATGGTTTCTCCATGAATCCTGCAGCCTCCTGGACTAGTCTCCAAGTTAGTTTCACCTCCGTGATCACATGCCCCTCAAAGAACAGAACATTCAGTTTTTGAAAGGGACGTTTTGCAGACATCTTTTTCTCAAATACCTGTTACTGTATTTCAGAAGCTGGCTCAGAACTACCAAAAATCAGCAAAACCAGGACGTATGGAAACTGCTGCAAAATAAACTAGCTTGCCTAAATAAACTGTGCATGAAGAGCCTATAGAAAGCAAAATTATCTTCTACTTGGCACATATGAATAAAAAAATATTTTCAGAAACAGAATTATACACCCACATGCATGTATACTTGTGAACAATGAAAAATGGAAAAATGAAGCTGCCAAGACATCAGTAGACCTTGTGACTTATTATCTCTATTAAACTGCTACTGTACTGTGCAGTCAAGCAGATGGGTCAGTAATGAATGGTAACTACATCCATCACAATCTCACGTGGAGGGAAAAGACTAGATTTAGGAACACACAGTAAACTGCAGAACGACACTCTGAAGCAGATTTTTAAATGGCATTCAGATACATCTGTTTCCCACTTATTGCTCATTTATATGTATCAATCTGCACATAGAGATACGTATACAAAGATTCAATACATGATACTTAATGTGTATTTACTTAAAACGACACATACTCTTACAGCTTATTATTTGTCACGTGTTGGGGCTTTTTTCCACGTGTACATAAAGGATTTCAAAGCTGACTGTCTCCAGTTAAACTGTTTCATTAGGTGTTGAAGTACGAAAGAACTTTTTTTCTTTTTTAGAAGTCTTACGGATGTAGCACCTCCCAAATTCTAGATTCTTTGTCAGGCATCTAACCACTCATTTAAGATCCTAACTTTTGACATGCAATGTACAAAAATATTACTTAGTTCATTTTTAATTTCTTAATAATATGCAGACACATCTCTTTTGTAGCATACTATCTTCACTCAAGTTATGGTATTTTCTTTTTACAGGAGTGAGAGGTTACACTGCAACTTCATTGCAGTTAAAGATGTAAAAATCTTTCCAGTTTTGGCCTAGGTTGCATTCTAATGTAGTTAGGCTAGCTTGGATATAATAGTATATATTTCTGAAAATAAATTCTACAATACATACCAATTCAGATCTTAAGCTTTCTTCAGAGTATTCAGATTTGCTAACAATCAAGTTACAGGCACATTAAATGGGTATGTCTTTTTTGCTGTGTTGACTTTTGTTATAAAGACATCATACAAAAGGTATCAACTCCCACTCACCAAACATTCACATGACCAAAATGCAATCCATTTTGTAAGGAACCACAACAAGGCAACTGCTCCAAAACTCCTTCAGTGTAGAAAACACATTCTGCTATATGTATGCAGCATTCTGTAGAATTATTCGAAGGTGAGGCTTCTTGATTAGAACTTTGCAAAGATAGTCAGTGCCAAATCTTCTGTTACTGCATTCTCCATTCATTACAAAAATACTAAGTGCCTGATCTAAAGCCTACCGAAATTAGTAAAAGATTCCCATGTGTTACAGTGGTACATGACTCAAATCCTATTTAGAGATGATTTATGTATTTTCTGTGTTAACAACTCTTCAGGTATGTCAGAGTGCAATCACCTCTACAGAACAATCCTCTTCGTTACATCATCATTTGCCTATCAACCTATTAAATTCCAGAAATCCATTAAAGCCAGCTTTCCCTTAATATGCCTTTTACAGTAGTGAAACCATTTGTTAGGCAGTGATTCATGATACACAAACCAATGCAAGAAAGAACAGCATCTACAGTGTCTTTAGCTTCAATATGAACAGATTTTTAAGAATATGCTGGAGACAAAACTCTGCATTCCTAAAAAACAGGATTATAGCCCACAGGAGTTACTTTCACCTATCCTTCCAAAGCAAAAGTAAGATTGTTTGGATAGGAAGTGAATGGATTTTGCAATAATGTCCTGAGAAATTATATCTTTCACGAAGAAACACGAAGCAATATATTTTTACTGTAATTGCCAGAGGTTATAAACTGCAAGTACTGGGTCAAATTTTGTCCTTTTAGCAAAAGGACTTTAAAAAAGCAATGCAAGGTATTAATTTCACAGCAGTAGAACCAAAGTGATCATTTGCTTAAAGAAACCGAAATCCTAGTTGAAAAAAAAAAAATAAGCTTTTTGTTCTGTTGTTCATAAGCCACTCAACACAGGGGATATGCTGGATATTTACGGCCACGTTGTATTTACAATGACTGACTGCCCTCCAAACAATTCATACTGTGTAAGGTTCAGCAAAAGCAAAGAGGAAGGAGAATGAGGAAAACAGTGATAAGATTTTCATAGACTGGCTACTTAGTGATGTAAGTCCGAGATAATTACAGATGCACATAGTTAGCTGAAAAAGAGATTAACTGATTTCCTTGAAGCAATATTTTCCTTGCAAATTTCTCTTTAAAGTGCAACATAATTTACTTTGTATTTTTATTCTGGTTAGATTTCATAAAGAATTAATAAGAGGAAACAAAATTAGTATTGGCTTTCTTGGCTTAAGCACACTTTTTAGAGTTAATTTTAACTCCATAGCAATAGCACAGATTGGTCATTACAGCAAGGTTCAGTCAACCCTGCAGAGGAACCCACTTTTTTTTTCCTCTCCCCCTGCTCCCCCCCCAGTGAGGCTGACTAACATTGCACTAATACGGTACCTACTCAAATTGAACATCTGCTTTGCATAAAGCGAGAGCAATGTCATTAATAATGCAGGCTAGCTTTATTGAGGTCAAAGAACAGTAAGTGGTTCTATCCTTGAATCCAGGCATATCCCCTAATGCAGTCACTGTGCCTCAGCAAATACATTCTCTATTGAAATGTGTTATGTAGTAATCAATCATTTCAATTAAATACATCTTCCACCTTTTCTTCTCATACCTTGCAATAGCTTGTATGAATGAACAATCAGATGTTAAAATGGTAACACGTTTAAAAAGCAAAATGGAGAAGGAAAGTATCAGGTTCTTTTCTACTGTTGGGGAGTAGACTACAACAGAGAAGGACTTAAGGTAGCTTTTCTACTTCATTGAATAAAGTAACAACTTTATTTCTCATCTTGTTATTAGACCTTGCATAAAATTCATCGCTACAAAGAATCGCAATAGCAAGTATTTTGGCATTAAATTTGAATTGCTCTTGCCCTCACAGAACTATCATGATTGAATGAAAGGACCAATCCTCGGGAAAAGCAGATAAATTACACCCACAAGACAGTTTTGTTTTTATAGTCTCTACAATGTCAGGCAACTTCTGTGCCGCTAGTATTTAGCGGTTTCCAGACAAATAATCATGGAATCACACAATAGTGTGGGTTGAAAGGGACCTTCAAAGGTCATCTGGTCCAACCCCTTGCCACAGGCAGGGCCACCTCCCCCCAGCCCAGGTTGCCCAGAGCCCCGTCCAGCCTGGCCTTGAGCCCTGCCAGGGACAGGGCACCCGCAGCTGCTCTGGGCAGCCTGGGCCAGCGCCTCCCACCCTCAAAGAATTTCTTCCTCGTATCTAATCTAACTCTACTCTCAATTTAAAGCCATTCCCCCTTGTCCTGTCACTACATGCCCTTGCAGAAAATCCCTCTCCAGCTTTCTTGCCAGCCCCTTTAGGTACTGTAAGGATGCTCTAAGGTCTCCCCAGCACCTTCTCTTCTCTCAACCCATCCTCATAGCAGACATGTTCCATCCCTCTGATAATTTTTGTGGCCCTCCTCTGGACCTGCTCCAGCAGGTCCATGTCTTCCTTGTACTGAGGACTCCAGAGCTGGATGCAGTGCTGCAGGTGGGAGTTCCAAATAATGGAAACTGTACCACAGCAAGCAACTGCTGTGGTTACTGTTAAGGAGGGCACAACAAGGACCTTCTGTGGAATTTCTGTACAGATTCTGTGGCGCATTAAGCAGCATTTTAATTCTCAGCCACAGTCTGCTCTGTTTCCATTAAAGAAATGTTAGAACTTACCTACTTCAGTGATAACAGGGCCAATTCAAATTGAGTGCTTTCACTCCAAATTCTATTTCAAGTGTACTCAAAATTATCTCCAAAACTACAACCCCCCTCAATATAGAGTCTTTTTGGTGTTAAAAACAACAGGGTCTAACTAGTTAGACAAAGAATGATCCACTTGCCTTTCTTAAATTTATGTACAGAAAGTTTCTTAAGCTGATCCTTCCTAAGCCGATTCCTTCTTGCTCTGTGTCTGTCTTGCACAAATTTTGTGATCTGGAAACAGACATAAGTAAGACAACATGAGCAGCAAGTTGAAACAGCAGAAGAACAATAAAAGTTTTTATTTACAAGTCTTCACAGTAAGTTAGTTAAAAGGGAACCCCAGCTTCCCTTGCCCAGACTCAAGAATAAAGCCTAAAGGATGTTCTCCACGACCATGGCACTATAAACTGAAAATACACAAGGTTTTTTTGAAAGGAGAGAAAAAAAAAAAATTATGTTCATACTATATAAAATAACAGCCATCACTGCAATTCGCTACAAGGCCCATGCACAGTGGGATGGCACATTCCAAAGCAAAATACAATTTATTAAGTTTGACTAGTTTTGCTTACACTTTTAGATTATTATTACAGCTCTTTTAAAGGATTATTCCAATGTTTATCAGTTTTCATAGTACCTAGAGGTAGTTTGGGAAGGAGTAAAGGAGTTACTTCAAGCCATAGTTACTTGCTGTCTTCAACTACACTATGGATTCTGTTTCAGTTTTCTTAATAGTCCCTAATGCTACTTCTATTCGATTTCTAATTCCAGCACCTGTGATGTGACATTCTTTTTCAAATATGACGACAAACAACAAAGGCCTTAACCAAAGTAACACACTACCAAGTCTTTTGAAGTCTGCAGAGGTGCTCTACACATACCTACCCTGTGGATAAGGTAAACACTGAGAGTATTAATATTATAAACAGCATTAATATCTCTCACTTCAGGAATCCCCAGAAGGCACTGATATACTTCACAAGAAATTTTTTTGAAAGTATGAATGTATGTATATTATGGCCAAATAGTATTTTAGGCCATTTGAAACTAACTGGTTTTGGCAAAATAGATTTCTTCTTCTGCATTGCACCTGGCTTCACTTTTCAAGCCTATTTGGATCTAAACTGTTCAGACTCTTTTTACCTCAGTAAACAATGAGCTGTATGCATAAACTACAGTTTTTCTGCTGCAGTTCAGATACTTAGTAACAATCAGAGTCTCACATTCATTTCTTAGTTCAAAACAAGATACCCTGAAACAAGCAGGGCCAAAACCACAAATGAATGAGGATTAAATCCAACCTGGAGAACCTCCCTGGGATCAAGTTCACTGCACCTGTTAATTGTCCAGTGCTCTAATCTACCAAGATCCCTCTGTTAAGGCCTCTCTACACTCAAGGCAATACATTTACATATCGCTGGCAAACTTGCTTCACATGCACTCAACTAGTGTGTTCAGGTCATTGATAGTAACATTGAAAACACCTGGCTGTGAAGTTGAACCCTGATGAACACCACTAATGACCTGCTGCCAGCCAGATGTTACCCCTTTTACTACAACCCTTTTGAGCCTATCCCTTCAGTCAATTGTTCACCTACCGACATATGCATGTCTAGTGTATGGTGGATGTTTTGTCCAGAAGATGACTGTAAAAGACAATATCAAAAGTTTTGCTAAGAAAAAACAAAACAAAAAAACCAACAACCAAATGCCAAAAACCACAGCTCCACACATCTACTGCTTTCCCTTTGTCCACTACATGGGTAATCTTGTTATAAAAGTACATTAAGTTGGTAAGGACTGAACTTTCCCTCCACAAACCCACATTAACTTTGACCAATGACCACGCTGTCTTTCAAGTGTTTTTAAAAAACTCCCAGAATAATTTTCTCTGTAATTTTACCAGGCAATGAAGCAAGACTGACAGGCCTATGATTATGGAGTCATCCTTTTTCACCTTCTTGAATACAGAGCAAATAATATTTGCTAGGTTCGAGTCAACGGGGACCTCTCCAAATTCCCAAAATTGTTGACAAATAACTGAGAGAGGTATCTTATTACCATCGGCCAACTCTCTCAGCAGACGGGCATGATGCCCATCAGGCCCACAGACTTACATGCATTCAGTTGCAGCAGTAAACCACATACAAGTTCAAAGTCAGCTGGGAGTTACCACTTCCCCAAGTGCTTTCCTACATCTACTGTATCAATTTTTCCCCTAATCCTTACTCAAAGGCTCTCTGCCATTTCATCCCCTAATGCAAGTGCTGTACAGTCCAACCCCTCCCTTACACACAGTGCTACCCCTCTGCCTCACCTGCCCTGCCCATCTCTCCAAAACAGCCTGTAACTGTCCATTGCAGCACTCTCCCCACGAAGTCTCACGCCAATCATTTTGTAGCTGTGGGAGCTCTAGTTCCTCTTGTTTGTTCCTCATACTGTGTGTGCCAACGTACACACATTCAGATGTGTCCCAGTCTACTTGGTACATCACGGAGCAGAGAAAAAGCCCTCGCAAGCACACCATCCATCAAACATTATCATGCCACCCCATAGCTTACCACCAGTGAGCCTGGATTTATCCTGCTCCCCCTTCGAACCTGTACTACACTCTGGAAAACACTTTTAAAAGACTTCTTCCCTTTTCCTTTCAGTTTAACACGAGATGTGTAGATGGATTTTGTAATTTTCAACATAATAAAACCTCCTTCCAAAACCGTCCAGACATCTGTCCCAAATACACACTATAGATAATCCTGACTTGCAGACATACAATATAATTTTCTCCTGGTTCCTGTCTGGTTTTCCTCTACAAGATCCTAAGACATGAAAAGAACAATTAATTTTAGCACTGACTACCTATTACCACTAACAGAAGAGAAATTCAGGCCTCTCAAAGCCTTTACTTTTATAACTGGGACTAATTTGGAAAAATAAATTCTTAATCATAGTTTACAGACGTGCCCCTTTCTACATTTCTTCACAGTGCATAAGCAAGGAAAGACAGCACTGGAGATTAGTTTAAACCCCTGAAATTTTCCTCACCAAATGTTTATTTCCCCTTCTCATAGCTAATCCTACCTACTAACTGTTTATTCCTTTTGGACTGTGTATATGGTTCTTCCCTGTGTATTTAATTTGGAATCCTGAAAGCTCAAACTCACACATCAAGCAAAAAATATTTTTTATCTGGAGCATCAGCACGCTGATACAAAAATACGCAGTTCTTAAAAGGTCAAGTTTTCAAGAATCAGTATCTATTAAAGACAGTATATTTAGACTGGACATAATCAAGATAAGTTTTTATTATGTGGATGGTGAAACATTGGAACAGGTTGCCCAGAGCTGTGGCTGCCCCATCACTGGAAGTGTTCAAGGTCAGGTGGGATGGGGCTTTCAGCAACCTGATCTAGTGAAAAGATGCCCCTGCTGATAGCTGCAGGGGAGGAGGATCACAACACAGACATGACAAAATGATTTTTAAAGGTCCCTTCCAACCCAAACCATTCTGTGATAGCTTCTGCTAAGAGAACTCACTTATGTCCTAACAACAAACACTGTACAAATTTATTTACCTCATTCCTCTGACATTTGTCATGCCACCTTTGATGCAGAAAACAGCTGTTTTCATAGTGAGGGAAACATCTGCAGTTCTAAGGAGAGGTGGCCTTTCAGTGGGATTAGCCTTGTGCATTATGTAACTAGTTCCTTGCTAAAGCAATTGGTGAAATTAGTCTGTAATACAGTTCAGTTCTTGACCTGAAGATGACAGCACTGAAGTCCATAAGGAATTTTTGCAACTAACTTGCCATCTAAAAACAAAAGCAGCTGAACTGGTGAGAAACTCTTGAAGCAAAAGAAGAAGAAATATCCTGAGAGTAAAACTAGTCTATTTTAATTTTTAATTTCCATGGCAGTGGTCATGATCAGTCAAGCTCACGCTCCTCATGATTACAGTTTTCATATGTTCCCCCTCCTTCATTAGTTTTCTCTTCAATGGTAACCTTCTAAATCGCTCTTTAAGTTACAGAGCCCCTAACTATTCTTATTACCTTTCTCTCCATTCCCCAATTACTATCTTTCTGAAAAATGATGGATCAGGGTTTCAGACCGTATTTTGATACGGTACAAAGCCAGTACTTATGATTTCCAAATGATGCTACAGTCCCTTTCATAGCCTTCTTCATTCCATTTCTTAAGATAACCAGTATTTTGTTTGATTTTTCAACTTAGGTGCACAACAAGCAGATTATTAGTGAAGCTCAAGTTGGAATATTGATGGTCTCAGAACAGATGTTTACAGAATATCCCTGGTGACCAGACTCCTTCAGAAATACCATCTCTCCTCACCTCAAGCTGCTGACTTTCAGCATACAATGGTAAGGCTATACATTCACCTAATTAACGGAGACAAGATCCTTTATGAGCAAGGTTATTACCAGGAGATCAAACAAGACAAAGCATTGGTGAATTTTACCTTCTCACTAGCTGATCATTTCTGCTTTATTTTCACAGAGCTGCTGCAATTTTGTTTGGGACAAACATGCTCAGGATTGTCAATTAAATGCATGACTTACAGTACAAAAACCACTAACACAGGAAAAAGTATTTTGTGAAAATATTATATAAAAATCAAGTAATGCATCAACTGTTATCAAAAGGTAAAATAAACTGGTCAGAGACAAGCAGAGATTCCAAGAAGTGGGATGCTAAGTATTCTGAAATAATGTATAGCTAGGCTATTTTACCTTTTACAGGAGACATATGCCCAACCGAGAACCTCTATAGGTGATGTATATGCTGTATGATATATGCTGTAACAGGTTTTGAGCTTGCTGACTGATTAGTGTATCTGCAGTAAAAACCAGCAAGACCTGCACTGTGGAACAGTGGGACTAACGTTTATTAAGCAGCGCAAGTTTGGTCAGGTGGGACAAACTCAGTGTATGAGAGCATGAGGACAGGTCATTCTTTACAGGGTGAAAAAGAAAGCACTTGTGCAGCTGAAGAGCAGAAGTGAGGACAATTCTTTGTAAGTAGTTATGTGCCAGGTAGAACATTCTAAGGGCAGGATCCTGTATCACTTTGCCAAAATTCTGCACCTGTTTATTGTAGTGAGACAATAAAGGATTACAGGTAAGCACGGTACAGGTATGCACAGTACACAAAGCTTTCTCTGTTCCTTTACTATACCCCTTCACTTAAGTGACAGTTCTGTGATGATTTGTTTGAAAGAAAGAGCGTTATTAAAAGAAGGAACTTACCATAAATATGACGATCAGAATAAGACAGATCCCTACTATTATTAGGAATGGAATTAAGTAGTACTCCAAAGGAAGACTGAACTCCGGGATTAACACAACATGGCCACTGTGGGGAGAAAAAAGGTAACAGTTTCTCAGTAATTTAGAATTTAATGAACAATGAATTAAAATAAATACATTAAAAAAACATTAAAATAAAATGTTATCGCTAGACACACTAAAAGAACACCTACCTGTGCACAGCAACATAGAAAATTCAGCCGATATCCACATAATGTAAAGTCAATTTAGTAAGCTGGCACAAGCAGTCAGAAACACCCAAAAAGGTACAATGTATAAGTGTAGTAGTTCTGTAACTACTATTCATGTGGAGCCACACTTTACTTATCAAGCAGTTTCATCAGCAGGGTGTCTACTCAAAACTAGCTGATTAATTTAGTGAAAGGACATCAGAGATACCTGAAGCAAGATCATAAGACTAATAATATGAAACTCGCTTCCTTTTCCATCCTATTGGAGGTATATATTTTAACCATCTTGTTCCCACAGTGCTTTTCAAGTTTTTAACTTAAAAGCAGAACAGAAGCAGGGCAAACCTAATCATGTACACCATTAGAATTATTGTAAATGCATCATGCAGATTCACTTAGCATAGAAAGTTACTTCAGGCTTGTCTTAGAACTATTAATAAAGAATGGTGTTTAAAATTCTGTTTTTTAAAGACTAGCACCTGCGTTCAATGGGAACTGACATACATTGTAAAAAGAACACACTCTTAGATCTGAAACATGCATACTCTCATGAACATTTCTGTGATTCGTATACCATTAGCTATGTTTAATGCTATATGAAAATGAAAAAAGTAGTGTTTGATAAATATCTGGTAACCCTCTTGCAGGCAAGCAATTTATATTAGTTTTTAAAACGTTTTCTGCTCATCGCTCTCAGGTACAAGGTTTCACCTGGAATACCTATAGCCTCTGCCATCAAAACACCCTGTTTTAAATCCATAAATATTAACGAGAGGCAATGACTTAATGCAAGGAGTAACAGTTGTATGCAAGGTTAACTTACCCCTTTTCATAAGTAAATTCTTCTTTAAGAGAATTAGCTGATGTCTCACCAATAAAGACAGAAGGGATGTCAATCTTCTTTAAAACCTCAACTGTATGAAACAGAACTATTACTACACAGACACTCTATGGGCACTCATAAGACTTCAAAATTATGAGACTACACAACATGAAGACACATTTTAATAGTGACAGAGACTGAAGCACATGCATGTTACATCTTTCTGTCCTGTAAGAAGTGGTATTGTTTTTCCTACAACGCATCTAGACTTTATTGCATTTACAGAAATGAAAATTCTTAATGGAATATTTAAGGGAGCATAAACCCAAAATATTTGGACAAAAAAAAAAAAAAAAAGGGAATCAGAGTAATAGCTTTAACCAGAAAATTGTTCTTACTCAGACTTTATTAAGTCACACAGCTCCAGTGATTTCCAGAATTTCTGGCAACTTGTATGATTTTGTGATCTCGTACTGTAAATTTTAATTAATCTTTCTTCCCTCCATTTCACCCTAAACATAAATGACCACACTGCAAACAGCTGTGGCTGGAAAAGGTCAAAAAGAAGAAAGAAGAATGAAGAAATCCCACATCTTTGTATCAGTCTCAAGAAAATGGATGTAACTGTCTCCCCTTCTCTGCTTGCCAGTGAAGGCAATAATAAACCTAGAAGATGCAACACAACTGAAAATTAAATCCCATATTCTAGAAAACCTTCTCCTCAGCTTTACTTTATATAGATTTGTACATCTGACTTATGCTTCAATTTAAGGGTCAAAGCACCTCGTTAGTCAGTATCAAAGCATTTAGGTTCCCCAAGGCAAAAGCGTACATAGCTTAGCATCACCTCACACAACCCAAGCCTGCATTTCTTGTGAATCTGTTCTACACTGATTTCTCAGCAAAACCTGAAAATAAGATTCACACAGGTTGAAAATTCATTAAAACAACTTTCACGTAGCCTTCTGGGCTACTCTACTGCCATTTAGTTCGCTGAAAGTTCATTTCCTAGTTTATCCAATAGTGTTTCCACTTGGAAAGACTTTTTTTTGTTCTCATTTATGCTCTTGTTCCATATTAAGCTCAAAAACTAGACAAAATAAAGAAATGCCACAAAAAAAGTTTTAACAGCTCTACAGACAAAAACTACATACCACAAAAGAAACCTAGTATTTTTACTAGATTATAAGATGTTCTGAACACATTCACTCCATGAAGGGTTAAAATTGGAAAAGCTAGCATCAGAGTAATCAGTAAATGGCACACTGGTGTCTCAACATTCTTTTTCCAACTGAAAAACTGAAGATATGTACATGTAATATGTATTCATATGAAATTAGAATCCACTTGTCCAAAGGAACAGAAAAATGTACACAATAGTACAACAACAAAATGGACTAACAAACACTAAAAAGTCATATTTTAAAGTTTGATTTCCTTCCAAAAGGGTAGCTTTTTACTTTTCTGCTTTTAATTGACAACACATCAGCCCTTTAAATCTATTTCATAAATGTAACCATTTAACCCAAAACAGTTCAACTAGAAGTTAAAGGAAAAACAAAAGAAACACTCAGAGAATTTACAAATTTAATACCACAAACAATACACAAGTATACATGGTTTTATACACACGTGTTCCATTTAAAAATGTTAAAAGCAGAAGGATTTCTGGTTTTTTCTGGAGGGGGTGTGGCAGTGTTCTTTGGGGGCTGGGGATTTTGGTTGTATTTTTTGTTCTGTTGGTATTCTGTTTTTTTAAAGTGAGAGTTCACCATAATACTTTATACTGATTTTAACACTGTAAACTCTAGTGGGTGAAATGATTTTCAAACAGGAGAGAAGAAGTGATACCTGTACTTACTGTCGTTGGATCCCATGCTTATGAGGTCATCAGAATCAACATTGTGAACTATCGCTGCCTTGTATCCAGCTCTCTGTGCATTTAAAACCTGTAAGCCATACAAAATACTTATTAGAAAGAGTACTACTTCAAAATACAGTAAGCTGTCTAACCTCTCTAAGACAAGGTACACTTTCAGGAAGTTATAAATATTAGCACATCATCATTTTCACTTACAAAACAAGTGTCACCTCTCAAAATGAAATCTCATAATTATTCTTACACTCATCCAACACTATTTTTCCAGGAAAATTGCTTAATATTATCTGCCAACAGTTTTTACAGATATTAAAAACAGGATTTAAAACTTTCTATGGGTAGGTAAGAATAATATATAATCATAATTAAAAGGCACTAACTTACTTTGGTAAACTAGAAATTACCACTTGATAAATCATGAAGTTACATGAGCAGTTATCTTTTCTGTACCTTTAGAGATGGGTAAATATCTTACTTGACAGCCCAAGTATTCAGAAGCTTTCTCATGGAAGTACAAAATTATAAATATGGGTACAAAACTATAAATGCATTGTGTACAGTTACGTTTGATATATATTGCCTTTTTGACAATACAAGCCAAGACTAAGGTCCATGTAAATGGCATCTGCTGCAGTGATTCACTAATGAAAACATAACTAAGTTACAACTATTCATTTTAGATATTACTTCTATAATGCCTTCATGACAGTATAAAAACTCCACAAGATGCAAAAAGCACTAGATAACCTTGATGAACGTTTCTGTTTCATCCTGTATTTACCTCCTGTTTAAAACTATGCAATAAAAACTTTGCTATAGCTGGAGAGACTTGCTCTGAACTGAGACAGTATGGGACACAGCAATAGCTTTAATTTCCACTTAGATGCATGTATTTATTCCAGGCCACTGTAATGCAAGTACATACTTATGTAACAGGCAAACAACCAATCATTAAGCACAACTGAACAAAAGATCACAGCTTTAAATACCTTTGAAACTGGAGAACAGCTACAGCGTTCTGATATTGCAACAACACAACAGCTTTATTAATCAGTCAACAAATACCAAATCCAGCACCACATACATACATACAGACCAACCTTACAGAACCTGGTCTGCTCCTGCACTAATTCGCCAAGAAATCACCACCACCTCTTTTACAGCAGACTGTCATCACCAGATCTGAAAAACCCAGGGGAAAATTCTGCTGCTCTTTATCAAGACCTCCACCCTCATAGTTAAGATAGGGGAAAATATACGTCTCTTCTCAAGAGACACACAATAATGAGGAACATGAGCTGTAGAGATGGAGAACATCCACTGATTATTCTAAAAAAAGGTTCTCCAGGTCAAACTTGAAATACACAGCCTTTTTGCATGCTGCACAACAGCAAAAATAGGCAAAAAAAAAAAGGGCATGAGAATTTTTAATAAAAGGTCTGAAGACAAGGAAAGGATTTAAAAGCACTGAACATCTATGTATCTGAGCTTGTGACACAGAATGGCAGTAATGGAGTCAATGACACACATCACAGATCACCAAGCATTGAAACTGAAGAAAGGAATACAAAAGTTCATTGACCTGACCCTTAAAGCTGCCTGGTTATCACAGGTTCTTAATCTTCATATGCACACGAATGTGCTATGGTGGTTAGTGATGGTTTCTATGTAGTACAAATTTTTTGTTTGCTCATTTCTTTATCATGTTCTGATAGACATTTATTAACTGTCCGTTATACACTGAAATATGTCCTTCAGGGTAGTAAATAATTTATATTACTTAAGGAAATGTTTTAGTTCCCTACACACTTTTGCTACCTACTTGTAACATAGGTCCTTGGTTTAATTATTGGATTATAAAGTGATGGTCTTTGTGTAAAACTGTATGTAAACATGCCTATAAGATGTTCAGCTGACAGAGGGTTACTGGATCAAGAAGTGCTATTAAAACAATCACAGCCAGACACCTCCTGCACCAGCTACCAGGAGGGAGCTGCAAAAAGCATCAGCAATTGTCTGTTCAATTATTTTGTCAAGTTGTAACTTACTTCTCCCCTCCTACCCAGGGCCCCAAAGACAAAACCACTAATTGCATGTAAAAATGGGTTAGTGCTTCAGTTTTGATGCACATCTAAGCAGGATGGTACAGCTTCAGGAATTAATTTCTTACTGCATAGTAACCTTCCACTACAAGAAAATGACAATCAACTCTTCACTCAACGGTTACATGCCTCAGAGTGCCATCTATCTAGATTGTCCACCCATATTCCTAAAAACTGTATTACAAACAGCAGAACAATGTTATTGGAAAATGCAGACACCTTGAGAAACCCCAGTATTAAAAAAAATAATCAGTTATAGATATAAACATAAATGCATGGTTGGGAGTTTGGCCAGTATTACATCATGAGATAAAACATCCATCGTGCATACATAGAAAGATACCACGTTTAATGATGCATTTGCTAGCTTTTGTGCTTAAAGAGGCAGTTTAATAAATTAATACATTAAAGAGGCAATTTAATATATTAATAAAGTAAGGTATTGTTTACTCAAATCACATATAATCTCAGATCGTTCTAGTAAGTTTTTCCACATGTAGCACAATTTTACATTATGCTTATTTTGCCAAACCTTTTATATAGTCAGAAAATATGTGATGCTTCCTACATGATTCCAGTAACACATTTCAGACTCACTGATAACCAGACCCTAAATGCAGGCTTGAGAAAGAGGTTTTGTAATTGTGCAGGGGTGGAAAGCAAAGCACTGCCCACTCCTGACAAGTCCCTTCCCGCACCAGTCATCAACAGAAACAGCAGTAAAAATCAGTTGTATTAAGTGAAGAGACACATTCCAAAAGGCTCTGAACCGCTTCCACTTGCTTCCAGCCTTTACCCTTCTCCTACTGTGACATAGTTCTTCCTGTAAGAAATCACTAGATGGTGATAGAGAGATGTAAGGGAAGAGGAAACAGTTTCTGTTAAAGACTGTGCATCCTGTCAGTGAAGTAGCCGATATGCAATACAACTCACATCTCAGTGCACATGCCACTTCCTGGCAGAAACTTCAGGACAAAATGCTGTAGTATGTATGAAATTATATAATGCAATATTGCAATAGTATTAACAACATAATATAAATTCACAGGCCAGCAAGTACATAGATACCCATGCCTGCCTAGGAACTTCTGGTCCACTTTCTGCCTCGCTCTTTGTCTAATAAAAGAAATCTGTGGGAATCTACTGTTCCATGGATACTACTTGAAATATAAAATAGAACAAAAAAATTCTTACAGAGCTAGCGTGATTTAGTCCTTAAAGAACTGACCAATACACTCAACGGTAATGTATAAATCTTCAATTTTCCACAAGGAAAACTCTGAGTTGCTGTCAGTGTGTGGCAACTCAAGATGTGTAAAGTTTAAGTGTTCACATTTACTAAGTTGACAGCTATGTGGAAAAGCAATTCTGCATGTCTTCCCCTCATTTGACTCTTGCCTTATAGCTAAGCAGCTTTCCAAAGCTTCTCAGAATTCCTGTGGCAACAACGGAGATGTCATTCTTCTGGTTTAGCACCAAAGTAAAAAAGCTGAAGGCCTGGTCATAATGCCAACTTCTTCAATAAAACAAGTTGTTTTCAGCAAACAAGCATGTGCTGTATTTTTGATTTAAAATGCATTCCACTAGAAAAATTCTGGCCTGTTCTTTTAACAGTGTCTTCAGCAGTAATACTGTCCCATCAGTGTAGGGGACATGAAAATTATACAGGCAATGGGGACATGAAAAAGACAAATAGTCACTTGCCCTTCCTTTTCCCACTAAGCTATATACACACACGGTGACAGGTTTCACAGTACAAAATATTGGAACTCCCGAGTTTGATTCAAAGACAGATTACATTATCAGAGTCTGCATCTGCAGCTGGAATCTACAGTCTGGGTAGAATTTACACGTTTAACCGCAATACCATGTAACTGAACATACCACACAGCAGCAAAAACTGTTGGATCTCCTTTCAGTTCATTAAAGTCAACAACAAATGGAAAAGCCCCATCTTCCTTAAGACATCCTTAGCTGTCCCATGTATTAGGCTAATTTTCAAGAAAAGCATAAACCCTAACCAAACACAAATAATTCCCATTTGCATTTTAGAAACAACACAGGGAATACTCCACTGTGGCTGCTGGTCAAATTTTTTATAATATAAAAACTTCATAATACAATATCTAGCTATTGTACCCATTTAAACACAGTTCCATCCTGCTACTTGTTCCTGTTTCTACCTGGCAGTGCACTGTCTCCTCTCCCCGTCAACCAGCTGCGACACTACTATTGTTCACAGGGTCTCAGTGTGAGCCACAAGAAAATGATCCAGATATTAAAAAGAAAAACCAATCAGGAAACTGGCTTGCAGATTTTGGGTGCTTTGTTATTCCCACTCCCTAATCTCCTCTGACTCTTGGCAGCGAAGAGTCTTAACTGGCAGGAAAAGTTGATATTGCTACTGAATGCTTTCTATTACAAAACTACACATCTGTCATCCTTATTTGTCATGTCAGGTAATTTTAAACCAAATCACACTACAATACTGCTTTATCTGCCTGTAGACAGTAAAATTCTCCCTTCCCTTCCCATCAGCAGCTATCCTGCTGTTAGCAACAGATACTTTTCTGAAGCACCAGTAAATTCTTTAAGGCCTTGAAACAGAAAGGGGGAAATAATAATAAAAAAATAAATCTTACCTTGATATCGAAGTTGCACTCAAGCCTTCGAATTAACACAATAAAAGCACTGGATGAGTTGTCTTTCAGTGGAGGTGGGGCTATAGGCTCACATGCATTCTCTGGTTTTGAATTTATTAGGAATCCCTAGAAAACAGGAACAGAAACAGGAGCTTCATTTCTCTTTGTTTTAACAAAAGGGTTGGCCGACAAGTGCAAGGAAAGAAAACTGCATGTTTTCATACAATAGGTAAACAAATTCTTATCAACTCAGTCCTATATCATAGCAAGATTTCAGCTACGTCCCTGGCTATTTATTTTGATTCATCATAATCTTTATGCCTGTAAAGAATAAGAAAAGAAAATATAATTTTTTTCCAATTACATCATCTGAAGTTCGAATGCACTGACACTAGTCCTTCTCAGCAATGTTTTGAGTCCAGGGTTGACTACTCCCTTGAAACTTCTTCCCTGCTACTGTAAATGCTCTGTAAACACTGCTGATATGGAATCTACCCAAGACAAATGCCAGAACAGTATCATGCATACTGCACAATACTATTCGTTCTAGCTCAAAAAGAATAGACCTTCCCTTTTCCTTTACTAGAATATGCTTGGTTTTTTGATCAAACCTCTACATCACCTGAGAAGGAGCTTCTTTATTAACTTGATTAATATTTTTAGTTAGTTAATAATTAGATTGGTATTAATTAGATTCCCTTCTGTCAGTCTCTTCACAACAGACCTTGATTACCAAGATACAGAAAAATCCAGGCTGTACACTTAAAGAGTTATGTCTACCCTTCATTTGAAATACACCTCTTCAGAAAAACTACTTCCTCTGTAAGGTGTTTGTGCAATAAAGTCACAGTGTGACACAGGCTTTTGGACACTAATGCAATGGGAGCATCATTTGATACAAGATTATTCCTGCAAGAGTCACATGTGTTTAAATCATTTTTAAATATCGAGCAAATTACCATACAGATAAAGAGTGGCACATTGCTAGAAAATAGGAAGTAATTTGTTTTATGCAAATAAAGATCATGAGAAGCTGCATTACTGTGGGATCAAGGAATTAGTGCTACAGTCCTAGATACATTGAGACCTTTAAAATCTGTTTTCACTGACAGCTTTAGATATAGAGATGTCACCACCTGTGTATTAATAATAATTACATATAAACATACATCAGAACTGTCAGCCTAAACATATATAATGTATCTAAGTTTATATATATACAGTTCACATATATAAACTGCCAGTTTACATGTACTTTTTATATATAATCTTATATTTTATCCATAAATACATATTATTCATAAAGTTTAACCTACAGAGAGAAGTAATTTTGGTTTGAGAATAGATTTTTGTAATGATAATACCCCTTTTGGCAGAGAAGCTACACCAGCAATCTGTTCCTTGCGAAGTTTGTGGTGACAGGCACAATACTACACAGTCTAACAATTAAAAGCAATATCGACTGAAAATTATACTCATTTACTGACAGTCAAATTTAGGTCCCTAAGGTTCCCCTTATTCATATAGCAAATGCTACTTATGTTAGGTAGTTTCACACAAAGCATTCAATTGATATGCCTGGAAACAGCTACATTCTACAGAGAACTTGTACACAAATCACACACCACCATGCTACAGTTAATACATACATAGGAAGCCAAAGGCTAACTATGACTAGACTGGGTTTTTCTTAATGCTGCCATATGTTCTTAAACACCTTTAATTGAGGAGCTATTATTCTAAGAACACAGGCACAAACAACTGATTACTTTATGCCTAGAGCACACCAGCCATCAAAAAAGTAAAATTAAAAAAAAAAGAAAGCAAACACCTAAATTTATATTTTGGCACCAGTTACCATAGAATCTGACAAAACTGTGTTTTACAGCTTGCATATTAATTAACCTTAATCATAAGCATTGAAAAAGTAAACCATTTTCATCCTACTGCAACCAATATCATACCATTTTCTATAAATAATCAAAATTTTAATGCAAAGAAAAAAGTTTTAGTATTATATCAGGACTAAAACTCATTATTTCTACATAGGTAATGGCATCTACCTTAGTTAAGACACAGAGCTGTCTAACAGTTAAAAAGGTTAGAATCAAAGCTCCTTATATCTATTTTTGATGTATTAAATTGGCTCACTACTTGGGCAAATCACTTAATCGCCCTCTGTTTCTCAATATAGTTTGTAAACAACTATACAGCTCTACCACCACTTCTCCCCATGATAAAACCCACTGGGCATGAAAATGAAGACTTCTTGAGGTTTCATTTGCAGAGGAATTCTTTGACTTACAGGAATTTTTACAGCAATTTATTCCCCTTGGAGATTAAAAGAACACCACGCAATCAAAAAGTAATCCAACCTTGTACCTTCACATCAGCTTCATTTTTTGCATATTGTTCACTGACAAACACTGTAACATCAACGATGCTGCAAAGCCAGATTTTGGAGCCATACAGGTTACAGACAGGATGAATAGGAAAGCAGCTTTCTGACCTCATGTGCTATTCACAGTCTCCATAGGTGCGTAAGCGATATCAGTCCCCTTCACAAGCACCTGGAAGGTGGTCTGCCTAAATATATTTACAGCTTGGACTTCCATACAAAATAAAAACATACATATCTCAGTCATAAACACTTACTCAAACACTGTTTAAAGTGACAGTCAACCAATTCACTGCCACGAGACTGACTCATGTAGCCACTTCCACAATAAAAAAAAGTAACGAAACCTGAACTTCACACAAATAGTGCACTATTTGGACAGCTAAACTAAATTGTCTTTCTTGCAGATGAGCGCTTCAACTACATGAGAGGAACGGAAAAAAATGTTTTATCTGAAACAAACTTACTACCACTGACTACAAGAATGTAATCCTAGAGAAAGGGAATGGTTCGTGTCATTGCATAGGCATCTTACATCAACAAAAACACAGTGTGTGCCCCTTGTTTTGGAATTCACCCAGCAGTTGACAACAAGCACCAGCTACATATCTCAGCAAAAAAACTTACCTCAGAGGATGGGAAGACTGTAACTGAACTGGATATTCATCTAGCTTTTAAATACTTTTCTAAGCAGCAGGACTATGACACTGGTTTACAGTGTTAACGTCACCATATAAAAATTTTTAAATAATTTATTTTCAACCTCTTCTTATTTTACACAGATAAAAGTGAGTTTGTCTTTACACCAGTTACTGACTACTGCCACAAGAACACAGACAGCTACTACCTTAGCAGAAGTTCAGAAAAAGTAGATAGACAATGCCTTCTCATCATTGCCTATGGAAGCTGCAGTTGTTTAACTTTCCCATAGTTCTTTCCCATTTCACCTTTAATGTCATTTCCCTTCTATCAATTTCATTCAGTCATTCTACACATCTTACTGCATTCCAAGTGTATCAATCACACCAGGCACACGGAAAAGGAATTATCCCAGTGTACAAAACTGTCTTGTTACTGTATTTCAGAAGACATTGGGTCTTCAGAATTTCTCATCTAGTGCAAAATACTGATAAAGCCCCATATGTATTCCCCAGGTTACAGCCATCTTTGATATTTTTTTGCACGTTAATCACTTTGCATAATACATCAACATGACTTTTCTCTTTCCAGTTCCATCAACATTTGCAAAATCTTACTTCTGTCTTCTCTTAATGCTAGCTGCATTTTACAGTTGAATATGGTATAATATTTACATTCTTTTTAGTTATGTATCAAAGAAAACTGGATTAACAAAATTTCAAAAAATTTAAGTCAGATGTACTTTTTCTGCTAATTCTATATATAATCACTTACTAGTGCCTTTTGCTATTAGTCCTATGACAAGTTTGCAAGTCACATCATGGCATTCCTATCCCAGTATGATTTTATTTGGAGTGAAGACACTGTAACTGGTAACTAACTAAAACGTGTATACGTACTACCTGCATTTTGCCCACATAAATGAAACAGAGTACAAAAAAATAGTGCAACACAGGCCTCAGAGGAGCACAGGGAGAATGGGGAACTTCTCATCTACTAACCGTTGCAGGCTGCACTTGAAAGGAAACTCTAAAGAGAGGGCACATGGTCAATACCCTGCTATACAGCCACCAGCTTTGTGGCACTGCCTGTGGGAGCTAAGGTAGACCCACATTCCCTGCACATTTCCATTCAGTTACTAAAGAAATGCAAGGACGGAAGCAAACTGACAATACTTCTTGTACTTTCCCCAAGAAAACAAGCTACAATTCCTTTACACAGCACTCTTAATATGGGCCACATGCAAGCAATATAATCCCTCTTGCCCTTCTGCATTTTACAGCGTGAAGGGGCTCACCAATACATAAACCTACAGAGACAGTAAGTCCTCCAAGTTTTGTTTTTTTTTTTTTAAATAAGACAAATAATTCAATCTGGCATCCACCAGCTCCAGTGTAAGGTAACTGACATCATATCATATCACCACCAACTTTGGAGAAAACAATGGTCTACCAAACTTACTTTCTTAGATTCCCATCATTCAGCCATTGTTTAGTTAGTTATTAAAAATGTTCAACAAATTCCCTCTTACATACAAAAGGTCAGGTTACCAAAATTCTTGTCTTTAGGAGAGGAATCTCCCCTTCACAGGCAATGGTTCATATCAAACATTTGTTCTGCTTGAGCAGTAGGTTCATCAGTTCAATATTTATTTTTTCCTCAGTACTATATTCATTTAACTTTTCCTTTTTAGCTTACAGAAGAAGTGTTCAGCAGGTACAGTCCTAATATATATACACATATATATTTTTTTAGGGTATAGATCAGATTTTAATTTTTTTTTTACCTTCAAGCCTTCTGCTGGCAGCCTGTAGCCAAATCTAGCAGGTAGATCATCAAAGGTCTGGGTTCCATTTTCAAGATTATACTAAGAGAAATAAATTTTAAAGAAAATTCAGGTTTGCAATGAGAGAAATTGAAAACAAGAAATAAACACCACTGCAAATATTTTAATCTTAAAAAAATATAGCAGACATAGGACCTCTTGTGACCATGTCAATAAAACCACAAGATTGCTTCTTCCATTTGTCTTCCACCCACACGGTAACATGCTTATCCAGTTGTTGAAACAAAAAAGTTACAGATCTTCTGCTAAATCATCTGTATATTAAATCTTTCTTTTTACTGCCTACAACTCAAATACAGTCATATTTGCAGAAGAAAAACTACAAATCACCCAAAAAAACCAAAACTGTGATGAGCAGGTGGGGGTTTTTTTGATGGTGGTGTTCTTTTCAGTTTTTTCACTTTGAACTCACTTGCGCACAGGGAAGAACAGCTTTTAACAGGTGGGTTGCTGTAGGCAAAGAATAGCCTCCATCTATTATCCCTTCTCAATTCCCTGCTACCTATACAGGTTAGCAGCTGTAAACTATCTCTACAGTTTTGTTTTATACCAACAATAAGCTTTCCTTTCAAAACAGAGGAGCACTGTAAAGACTTCATATCTGTGGAAGCTTTGCTTTCCCTTTTCTTTTTCATCTTTTGTAGCTCTGTGATATGCCTAACCAATGCAGAATCCATACAAAAAAGTGCTAATTTTATGTGTGCTAAAATTTTTGTCATTAAAAGTACAAGAAGTTATTTTCCTGCAAAAGTTGTGAAATATACAGTAACTGACTGGAATGCACATCAGTTGATAAGTTTTATCAAATAGTTTAGTGACTCAGAAATATTCGTCTATTCATTGTATCATCCAGTTGTCATACCGAACAGTCAAGTAAAGAGCATGTTTATTTCAGAGGGACAAGATGTCTAACAGCCAGACTCAGACAGGGGAACTCAAACTATAGCTCAAAGAAAAACACTACCATGATTTAACTCTTTTGAAGGTGCTTCCTCCCCACAAACTTTAATAAAATTGAAGGCAGAAGCAGGAATGGAGCTAGGTTTCAAGTAAGCATTTCTGTTCTGTGTAATCAATCTGCTCCATACAGCCCCTCCTCCTGGCCATCCATCCTACCATCACAAAACACAGCTCTGCACCAGTCTGCTGCCTTCCTCCATCCTCACTATTCACTCATCTACCTTCTTCAAAACATCCTTCCTGAGCTTGTGCTGCAGTAAGGTTTCACTTGAATCACTTAGGAAGCTCCAACTTAACCGAGGATTCAGATACAAACCTATTCATTTTTATCTCGGATTTAAAAAATAACCAGTGATGCTTCGTATACACGTAACAGCACTTTATACAAACATAATCCTTCATTGGAGGCTGCAACTACATGAGAACACAGAAGCATAACAATAACAAAGAACTACAGAAAAGAATTTCTTTCATTGGCAAATTCAAAACTTTGGTTGGAATTTTGCTCCCCCAACAGGCAATTAAACCATGAAATCTCTCAAGATTATACGCGATCTGCATGCCTTCAATTCCATGTGACACAGTGTGCAAACATTCCCTCTTCCGAGTATCTCTTAAGCATTCCACAGCACAGTATAATAAGTTCATCTCTTATTTCCTGCTTCAAAAATATTCTTAGACTAGATCTGTAACTTCCCAATATGCAAGAATAAATGACAATTAATATTTAGATAGAAATCACTGTAGAATACCACACAGAGAAGCTTAAATAGAAGAAATTAAACTTCAAAAATGCCTATTTTTTTCCCCTTTTTTTGAGGCTGGGGAGGGTTTTTGTTTTGTGGGGGTTTTAAAATATCTTTTCTAAGACAGGAATTAGCAAGAATGAAAATTAGGGGTTTTTTATGAAAAAAGGAAGCACAAGCTTGATGGGAGATGAAAGGGAGGAGGGAAAATCTGGTTTACAGTAGAAAGGCAGTTTAAAATTTCACAATACAATGGTGATGTCAGTTCCATAACAAAGCAATTATCTGCATTGTTTCTTAAATTTTTTATCTACAAAAAAGTAATATAATAGTAACAACCCAAAGATCCAAATAACATAATTCTGTATTCATCAACCCACATTACCACAAACTTTTAAGTATTTTTGTTTCAACATTTAGCTTCAGGGGGTTTTCACTGTGTGCCCCTATAATTAATATGGTATTAACAACTCCCCTGGATATCAATGTAACTAGCAGAAACTATAGAGACTACAATACTTAAGTTTAATTATTTCAATGGCTTAAGCTCTGTACTACAGACGCATATAACTTCCTCCATAAGGCTACATAAAATATAAAATCAGTAATAAATAGCCCAGCAGCAACTTTTACCACTGACCCTATATTGATTATACTGTTTATTAGCCTTATCATTTCAAATTCGACACACCCAAAAATATTATTCCTAACAGCTATTAAAAAATATATCTAGGTGTAACATATAAAAAAACTTCACTGACAAGGCCTCCAGCATGTACATAAACTATACTAGCCACAGAAGATTATTTTACTTTACTTAAATACACTTACCCTACAAAACGGCACCCATCACCAAAATTTAAATTGCTGTCTAAGCCAAATGATCATGGAATTTTTTTTAAGGAGGTTATAACATGCCATAGGATATATGGTCAGAGTAGAACTTTTTAAATGACTAAGGGAATTCAGTGCTTTCACTGTCATGATATCTGAGCACACGTCACCTGTAAGCTCATTTGAAAATTTACAATTTGTTTTTTTAAACTATTAAGGCAATTCCATTCCAAGCAACCTGCTATAACATTTACTGTACTGATTCATTAATAGAAGTTTAAAAGAAGATTAAGTTTTACAGAGATTTCATCTATGTAGAAAAATATACTTACTGCTAAAATATCTGCCTCCACAGGTAAAAGATTCAGGAAAGCAAACAACTGAACAGTCAAAATAGTGTATATCTGAGTAGCAGACAACATCAGCATTCCTATTGATAACAGCATACTTTATTTAATACCTGCAACAACAAAAAAGTAGGGGGTCAAGGCATATACTAGATATTTTCCTCTGTAATTCCACTGGGCTCAACTAATCAATTAAAACTTTTCTTCTAAAGAAGCATGCAAATTGTTATTGTATGTTTACTTTTGAGAAACAAGTACTCTTTAATCCACACAATTACTTCAGACATAGAAGTCCCTGTTTCTAAGAGCACATAATCTCCAAGGGAATATATGCATAAAATTATGATAGTAGCACTTCAAAAACTTTAGGCAACACACAGCATTGCAAGCAGATAAAGGAATGAACATTCACATGATATTAAACATCCTTAGATGTTCGTAATCAACGCTTTTTTAACATATATCCAAATCAGCAAAATAACTCGTGTGCCTAGAGTAATTCTACTAAAAACATTTATTCCCAGTATACGCTTGCAAAACCAGCATGATACCCCCAGGTAACAAACTCAAAGTAGTTCTATCAACTTCAGTGAAAATCACAAGTGCTTGAACGTGAATGTGACTCATGGTCTGGACAGCAGATTTAGTCTCCTGTGAAGTGTGTGCATTTCTGAGACCTTTAAAAAAAACAACACAAGTACTGTGTAAAGTATGCTTGCATACATTTCACAAGTTCATGACATTAAAAGGAAGTTAATTCTGCTCTGGTAATAAATTCCCTGGAAATAGGGGAGCACGTTTCCTAACGGCAACTGTTTGAAACCGCCGATTTATCATTAAGGAAAATGTGGAAAAAAAAAAAAAAAAAAAAGTGAGGAGTCTGCTTCGGAGGAAGCAAACCAAACATTTTATCTTTGCCACACAAAGATTTTTTTTAAATGTTTTAAAAACAAAAATTAAGGGCCTGAATGCCCTCCTTGTATGAGCAATGATACCTGCACCCTTACTGAAGTCAGAGTACCATGTTAACCCCAAAACAACCCCAACAACCACACCAAACCAACAACAACATAAAACCCCAACCAAAGAAAAAAAACACAAAAAAACCCCTGCATGAACAGAACTTTGAACTTCCTCTCAAATTTAACACATGCACTGACTACAATGGTAACAGACTTCATTCTGTAATCTCTCATATCAGAAGTTAACCAATTTACAATTATACATATCTTGAAACCTCAAAATTTGGCCCAACAAATGATAAAACATTTAAATTTTGAACATTTTAATTCTTTCCAGCAAAGGCAAAAGCTAGCACTCAAGATAACGATCCACAGCACCGCTCATTTAGAAACTCTAGTATTCTTTGAAACTGGTTACAGATTACTTTCCACTTGCCTTTTCCAAATAATTATTTTTCTGGCACCAGTAAGAGTCCCAGTCTTGACAACAAACATGATGCAGGTTGAAATATCATTTCTATGACTGAAAAAGGCTGTTCCTTAGAATTACAGAATTTACTGGATGTCTGTAAAGAACCATCTTCCTCCATATTTATCACAGGACCCTCCAATTTATGCTCTCACAATCCACAAACACACAAACAACATGGTACAAATCTGCCACATTTGCTAAATAGCACATTTAATGTAGTAGTAAGTGGTGTCTCTGCGAAGCTTTAGCTTAAAATGCTCAATACCATGGACATTAAATCCAGTGCAGGTCTTTCAGCTTCTTATACAAACAAGAGGTAACTACATTAATACACACTAGTATGACAGTAAAAATTCTAGTAGCTAAACGGCAAAATCAAGAATCCAAAATCTGAGGTTGGGCGAGGGAGAGGAATAAGTTTCAGCCTTCCACACAAGTGACACCTTTCAGTGCACGCCACACACACTGAATGAAGCAAGGTTCAGTAGGGGAAAAATGAGAAAGTGATTTATTAAACCATATAGCCATTTCTACACAAAAGGACAAATGGATAAACTGAAGTTGCACAAGTAGCCACAAAAGTAGTATTTCCTCACTTCTGAGTCCCTGAACTTCCACATAAACGGTACCTTTTAATACTTTTTGCACCCCTTAGAAATTTCCTGATGTTTTTAAAGGGATTTAAATTCCTGTAAGGTATACTTTCCACAGCTTTCAGTAATGTAGGGAGTTGACAGCCTTAATCTGCATCGTTGAGAAATGCAATCTGAACTGGAGGAATAGTTCGCTGACAAAGGGATAGAGACTTCCAGAGAGGAAAGATGTGGAACTAGGCAAGAATCCTGGCCAGATGCCCATTTATCTTCTCCCCCATCTCTCATAACCTACATGTAGAGGCTTCTGCCTTGTGTGATCCAAAACACACAAAATGCCTCTCTCCACCCCAGGCTCCCCCCTCCCCCCCCTATTCAAACCAGCATCTGTTTTCTCTACCTCTTCACTGACTTAACCCTTTCTCTTTCTTTTCCTCAAATGTCATATTCTGTCAGTTTTATTAAAACAGAAGTCAGCATCAATGTACAATTTTAAAGTGCTAGTATAACATGTTCTACAATTCTGTGCACGAGTCACAAAAATACACTTAATCTATACGAGCATATTATGAGCCTTTATAAGCATACTGACATTGGAGACATTTTCTAAACTTGCATTTTAAAAGAACACATTTTAACTATGTAATAACCTAGACCATTTAATAGCTGCACTTCCATCTACAGAACTTTGGAGGTAACAGCCATAGTTCATTTCTGTGTGCCATGCTCTTACAGTCTGAATGTACTACCCAAGTTCAGTGGAACAGCTACAAGCACACAAGCTGTGAGGGGGAAGAGTCAGTGGGATTCTGCATTATGAGCCACCTAGATGAGGGACTCCTCACCTGCTGGACACGGTCTTAAAAAAGAATGACAGAGAACTCTTCACACAGGAAGTTTATTGCAAAGAAAACTGAGTGAGGTAATACATTTTAGTGCTTAAACAAATAACTTTTTGTTTTTCTGTTAAGAGGACCATCTTAACACCAAAATCCCTCTAGAACAAGGAATAGTAATGGAGAATTACCCTAACTGAGCCTCCTCCCACAACATACTTTCACTTTCTAACTTGGGATGTAGTAAGAGGGGAGCGCACAGTCTGATCATCATTAATTCCCAGAAAACATCTGGCATTAGGAATACTCCAGGAGAATGGTGGCAGTCACTATTAATAAGCAGCAGCCAGGAGGAGCCTCCCCCTGTGTTCTCACTTCTAAATACCTTCCACTGCATAACCACAACCTAATGCCAAAGATTGGGACCTGTTCTCCACTGACAGGTCATGTCTGACAATTTCTTGTTGTACTGTTGCTACAGTCATAATCCAGTCTTAAGACAGACAATGATTAGACATCTACAGAGGAACTGCAGGTTCCCCTCAGGCTTAGCTATAACATGATTATGTGCAGGCAATCTCTTAAGGACACAGAAGTACGAATTACCGTATTCCCCTCATGAAAACTCACACCTAAACGTGACCAAGCTAAAAAAATCCAACAATCAGAATGCCAACACATTCAACAAAAACCATGTGACCCACTACACCTCCTACTTCAGGCTACAAAACAAGCAACAATTAAGTGCCATATCCAGCATGAACTCTAATCACTGCCATCGCTGAATGTGAAAGAATTGCTTCGTCCACAGACAACTATCTATCTTTAGTGATTCTTCTCGTCTCACAGTAAGAAATTACCTGAAATAACGTAAAATTAAAATAGTGGTAACTTAAAACAAAAGCAAATACACTGGATCCAATATTGCTGTAATAGTTAAAGTAATTTAGGGACAAGTTTTATAAGTAGATAGCACGTGCTTAATAATATTATCAGAATATCTGGATCTCCTCTAATTTCTTCTATTGAAGGAATCAGAAATACTTCATAAACAATTAAACTCAATTAGGTAACCCAAGTTGTTTGTATGACTACGTATGAAAACCTCCAAGCTGAGGCTTCTCATTTAAATGGTTCCATGTGGATTTGTTTTCATTTGACCATATGTATTTCATCCTGAGAATTGTAACCTCGCAGACTTACATCAAGAAATCACAGCCAAAACTACTATGCTCTCTTTCAGGATCAAGACACACCTAAGAATTCCTGTCTTCCTGTCCCATCCTTCATGGGTTTTTTAAGCAGAAAGCATTGTCCCATGATCTGATGTCCTCAACTTTAATTAAATACTGGAGAGTTAGAATTGATTTAAACTGATGCAAACGTGAAGATAATTAAAAATTGTTATTACTAATGGGAGGAAACAGCTGAAACTTTCAAGAACAGTTCTCATGATTCTGACTTAGTCATTAAGACATATGATGCTTTGTGAAACTTCCAACTGGTTAGCAGAACGTAAGTTACAGTCAAAGGAACCTGTAA
This sequence comes from Falco cherrug, assembly GCF_023634085.1. Lineage (NCBI taxonomy): Eukaryota > Metazoa > Chordata > Aves > Falconiformes > Falconidae > Falco > Falco cherrug. The sequence goes on from NC_073707.1 coordinate 33,976,987, forward strand.
AGAATTATGAAATTCATGGGGGTTTTATCTCTAAATTAAGATTCACCAGTTTCTCTCATCAGCCTGCCCTAACAAAGAGGATATCAGTGAAACTGGAAGGATAAAGAACAATCGTTCAAATAACACAATCACTTTTACTATGACAGAAGCAGCAATATCTTTGAAACTATCGCATTGTTTTAACCAACACGATAAATTCAGCACGTACAACACAGAGAAAGAATTAAAATAGGATTGAGCAAGGTTAGAAAATAGCACAATTAAAGTTGTCCTTGAACCAACACGTATGCACTTGCAAACACGACGCAGTCTTCCCTGTCAAGGATTTACATATATACGGATTCTTCTGGACCCCAGAACTATTGCCTCAAATGTAAGCAAAAAAAGCCTTACAATTTCTGAAATTCCATGGCTCATTTGTGGACAACACTGTCAATTGAACAAGGCAGCTTAAGAGCACACAGAAATTCAGATGTATGTAATTAAAGACTATACTGTAAACCACACAAAAAAGTTAAACTTGACTCTCCATTGATCTTCAGTACCTTACACCTAGTTTTCCAGTGTGAACAGACACATTTCTCCTTTGGATGGTTTGAAAGTTGTTTGTTTTTTGGGGTGGTTTTTTTTTCAGTTCCCACTAGAACTCACAAAACAAACTAAGCCTGTGGACCTACATCCCTCTGTCACAGGACTGAACAGGATCACCACTTCAGAACTGAGGAAGGAAAAGTGTGGGGCATGCTGGATCACAGCATAGCCATAAGCAACAAGGCAACTGTGAAGTAAATGCACTAATTTGGGATGCATCAGACAAGGTATTGGCCTTGAAAATAAGGCAGCAGTACTATCATTGTATGGCAACATATTTTCTGTTGTACAAGTACACTTTCAAAGAAAAATATCCTTTCTCACTCAAAAATAAGGATGACTAAATAAGCTCCATACAGAACTGACAAAACACAATAGATGCATCTATCTGCTGTATTAGACACTAAGAACACCTTGCTTACCTCTTAATACATTAAGAGTATTGTTTGCATTAATAATCAGGGGTTATGAAACACAGTGGGGTTTTTTAACACCAATACACTGACTCCCAGACTAGAAGAGGCAACTTCAGTAGAAAACATTCTTCTGGATACAGCCTCTGGATCCTATGAAAGATAACTAACCCATTTCACACTTGCCAAAATGAACAAGCCTTGGGAGCACGCTTAAGACAGTTGTCATGAAGAAATTACACGGCTTGGGACACAGATACGAACATTCAGAGCTTCTGGCAACTAGCCACAAACCAAGCTCCACAAAGTCTATGTAAATATCTCAATTAGCTTTAAACATATTTCATACTGGAAGACAACACAAAGCAATTCCTCATCCACATGCTTACGCTCATACTTCAACAGTCTCAAGAAAACAGCTCCTTCCCCTCACATTGGTGAAAAAAACTGAATGTATTAAAGAAATTTAAATTCCATTTTAGTGCCAAATAGAATTGCAGTACTTACAGCAATCACAAAAAAAAAAATCATATAAACATAAACTCTGTCCTGCCACAAACTTGGTGACAACATTATAAATATTCTGGTAGATTAGGCTGTATCTTCCAACATTCCACAAGCACAGAATGAACGAAAGTTACACAGATAATATCAATAGTTTTCAAACGTATCCCCCAAAGCCCCCATGTTTCAGCTTTTTGCAGTCTGATGTCATCATATCATCGCTGACCCGAATCTCCACCCAAGACCTATCCACAGAACTGAAAACTAATGCGCACAAAGAAAGTTCATCATTCAGGTCCGATAAGATGGGAGAACTACTCCTCTCTTTTTTTTTTTTTTTTCATTTTTTTTAGTAGCAATTTGGTTGTCAGCAAGCCAGGCTCCGTGCTACTCATTATCTTCCAACCATAACCAGTATGGGATATAATCAGTGCAGAGCCAGCCTCAAAGAAACCACGCACCGGGCAGCGCAGTGAAATGCCAGAGCGAGGGTTCAGCTTCCACCAGCCTAGAAGCGATGCTGCGGGAGAGCCCCACCGTCCTCCCCTCCCTTCCTCCGAGGAAGACCTTGGACGCCGGCTCCAGCGACGGCCCGCGGAGCAAGGAAGCAGGCAGGCAGGTAGACCGCGTCGAGGCCGGCCCTAGCTCCGCCTGAGCCGCACGGGCGGGCGGCGCCGCCTCGCCCCTCCAAGGGTGGAGGCGAATAAGCGCTGCGCAACTGAGCGACAGGCCCAGTAATTCCTTGACCGCCACGAAGTCACGGCGCCCGGCAGCTGGAAAGAAACCCAAAGAGTCCCGGCGACCGCGCGACCGCCCCAGCGGCCCCCGCCCCAGCGGCCCTCACCTGCGGGCCCGGCACAGGGCCCGGCGCGGGTAGCCGAGGGCCGCGCCTAGGCCGACTCCATAGCGCGCTCCGTCCCCTCAGCGGCCGCGGCGGAAATCCCGCCCCGCCGCCGCACGGAGAGAGACTCCGGCCCGGGGCAGGCCATTGCTCGCCCGAGCTGCCACTCAGCCGCCGACGCGTGACGTGGGGCGGGCTTCGCGGGCGAGCGGCCCCGCCTACGGGGTGCGGGGAGGTGCTGCCGCTGCGGCTGCCAGGGGCCGCGCGCCGCGGCTGGGCCGGAGCGGGGCGGGGCGGGGCGGAGCGGGGCAGGGCGGGGCGGGGCGGGGCGGGGCGGGGCGAGGCCGGCCGGCCCCTCCCCCGCCTCTTAGGCCGCCTCAGCAGCCTCAGCAGGCGGCGGGTTCTTGGGGAACGTTTGGGCTGCTGCTGCGTATTTTGTCGCGGCTTTCCGATACTGGCGCTCGGCGCGGTGCGGTCTCTCAGCCCATCGAGTGCGGCGGAAACGCGGCTTGGGCAAAGTTTGCCGTCGTCTGCGAGCTCGGGGTTAGCGTAAGGCAGAGCGGGCGGCGCCGCCGGGGTACGTGGGGAAGAAGGTAACTGGGGTCAGCTCGGGCCCGCCCCGCCGCCACCTCCCTGCCGTCACCTCAGTACGGAGCCTACTGAGGCGCGGCCTGTGTGCTCTGCCGCCGTTCGCCCCCGCAGCCACCTCCCGCCCGCGCCGCGGCCCTGGCGGGAGCCCAGCACACTGCAACCAGAGCGTCGAGTCCTGGCAGTCTGGGAGGCAAGGAGGGGTCTACCCCTCTCGCTAACTTTAGCCCAACTCTGTGTTTAAAGGGACCAAAATCAAACAAAAAAACACACTTGAGAAATGTAAGCTAGGCATGAAAAGTAAACGGGACGGGAGGAGGAGGGAAAAGGAAGGTAGTGGGGTAAGGGTCGGTCTCTTTTCCCAGGTGACAAGTGGTAGGACAGGAGGAAATGGCCTAATGTTTTGCCAAGGGAGGTTTAACCTGGATATTAGGAAAGATTTCTTCACCGAAAGGGTTGCTAAGCATTGGAACAGGCTACCCAGGGAGGTGGTGGAGTCACCATCCCAGGAGGGATTTAACAGACGTATAGACATGGCCCTTAGGGACACGGGTTAGCAGCGGGCTTGGCAGTGCTGGGTTAACGATTGGACTTGATGGTCTTAAAGGTCTTTTCCAACCTAAATGATTCGACAATTCTGTGATAATGAATGTACTTGCTATATTATGCCATATACCACTTTAGTAACCTTCAGGGGTTGATAGTATCTCATACTTAAGCAAATAGTGAGCGAAAGTCCTTTTCCTTCAATGTGAGGTATGCCTTGCTTTTAACAATATTTATGTAAAAAAATCATGTAGCCTTTCTCTGAAGTTTACTTCTACACCAATGTGTGTCTTCCTTTAATTACTCTTTTCCTTCATGCTTACCATAACACTTTCTCTGGGGAAGATATAGGATCTGCTATCCACATAGAAAGCACATGTAGACTAGAATTATGATTGTCTGACCAGCCACTTGGAAACAGTGTGAATTTTTATCCTTTGACCAGCTTCACAACAGGTAAGGAACTTAACTGGTATTTGAAACATGTTGCCTTTGCCCAGCTGGCTGCTAAGTTTCAAAGCTGGTGTGGTGGGGAGTTAACTAGTAAGTGAACAGGCATTTCTCAGGCCAATTTTGTTTCACTGGGAAGCAAGGATGTAGAAAACACTGTGATTTTTAATCATTTTCCCCCTATATGCAGGAATACTTAATGAATTTATTAGTTGCTCGTTGCTGTAATACTTGACTACATGTAAATCAGGACTTTTACCTTCTATATTCATTTGGCAGCTTCTGTCAATGTTTGGATGTTTGCAGCTCTGCATTTTTCTGTGATAGCAGTACCACTGTACTGGGAGATCTAGTGACTGAGGAAAAAGGAAGGGAACTCCTGAAAACATAATATGTTTTCTAGTTTATGACACCAATCTTCTCTATCAGGAGAGGATGAATGGAAAAGTTCGTCTCAATAATGGGAGATACTATCTGGAATTTTTTCCCCTGTTTCATTGTGAGGTTGTGGGCAGCATTGCTAGAAGGTATGGATTTTTCTCTAGCAGCTCTATCTGCTGTTATTATTTTGAGGCCAACTGGGGAGCTAACATCGTTCACACAAGTTAGAAGAGATAGCCCTTGCATATACTGTTTTTCCTTCCTGGAATGTTAGAAGTATTCGACAACTTTGTCAATTTTCTGAACTCACGCTTGGGCTATTTTTAAATGGTCATATCTAATACAGGGCATTTACATGCTCAAACAGTATTTCTTTTTTATGTGGCATACCATAGGATTCCCAAGTGAACAGGATGACTGCAAAGGAAAATGCTTTACAAAGATGGATCCCACCAGTTTTGTGGCAGTGGAGAGCATCACAGCTCTGCAGCTGGATTGTACATGAGTACAAAAGCCTACTTTTGAGCAAATCCTTCCAGAAATTTGCGCATGCCAGTTAGGTAGATAATATCTTCATATTACTCGTTGGTTCACTTTATATTTCCAGTCTTCAACTTTTCTTCATTCTTTTTCCTTGCCATGTATACTCTATTTCTCTGTACTATCCTGCTGATGCTCTTATGGCATGAAGGAAACAAGCTGCCATTCTGAGCCTGTTATCAAAATTGCTAGAGTAGTTCACTTATTGTACATATAGACGTTCAGGGAATTTTTCCTCCCTTTTTTATGCATGTTATCTCCCCTGATTTATATCTCTTTTACCTTCTGCCATAATTTTTATACTTACTTTTCAAGTGTACTATTTATATTCCTTTTTCTCACTTTAAACTTATGTTCTGATCAGCTTTAGTTTAGGATTTCACAGTCTGTTACTGTACTGTGTTCTTAAAATATGGACATGCATATACACACGTTTCCTCAAGGTAAACCAGGGGTTTTCTGACTTCAGGCTTAAAAAAGTTTTCCAAACATAATGGAGATACATTTGTATGAAGACGATTAAAAATAAAAGATAAACTGTCCTGTTTAGGATTCAATTCTGTACTGTTTTCTGGAGGAAAAAATCCTCCAGAGTTTTTCACTATATTATGTATATCTTCTTTAGAAATGTACACAAGTAAAATTTGTATCTTTCTCAAAATTATTTTAGCTAATGCTTTAACTCTTGTAAGGCTAATTGGTCAACTAGCCTGCTGATAGGAGACAGTGCCTACATGTAATTCTACCAGGGTATGTATATGTGTTCGGAATTTCTAGGGCAGAAGGATGTATAATCCTAAACAGCAAAGCCAAACTATTGGCCAAGAGAAGAGACAACAGAATTGATCTCTTGTTTTGGAGTCACTTGATCTGAAATATGAGTAGAAGAAGATGGCAGTCTCCTGCAAAAAACTTAATAGTGATCCACCAAACTTTGGTACTTGCATAGAGATTCCTTGTATATCTTGGTAAACAAATACAAAGATTACATCCATTAGGATCTCCGTTATTGCCATGAAGGAATTGATCTTTGTAAAAACATATTTTGATAGTTTGTCAGTTAATTAGAGGTCCCACTCACTTTCAAATACTGGCTCTGGTCTGCCAACGTAGGTTGCATTTGATTGTGGCTGTAAAAGGTTGAGAGATGAGGTTGAGACCTGCCTGAGCAGAGTTGCTAGGGAGAATACTCTGAACCTCCATTTTATTTATGGTAGCTTTAAAGGGAGTATCTTCTAGAACATCTATCTTTACTTGCCACTGAACCGAAGACAGCAGGAAAATGTGTGATTTACTATAGGCTTTCCAAACACAGTTCCCTGGTTCTCTTTCAAAATACAAATATCCATGAGTCTTACTGTAATTCAAAGATGATCTGTCACCATAAAGCATCCTTCAGACCAGCAATGAGAAACTAAATGGAGAGTAAAAGATGATGCATTAATAACAGCAAGGAACAGTAATCATAAAAACAGACCATGTTAAAAGTGCTAAAACCAAATTTTATTCTTACTAGGAAGGGAGTTATGTTACACAATCAGTTTTTCTTCTGGAGATTGTAATATATTCTATGGCAGGGGTTAAATGCACTTTGGAAAATGGGAAAGGATGTCTTGAAATCAGAATTGCCAATGCAGTGAGAGGACTGCTGTGCTCATTATATGTAAGCTTACCTAAACCACCCAGGTCTGTCTGCACTCTTAAAACTTTTTAGTTCAAGTCCTAGAAATGGTCTAATTATAGTAGCATGGACTATCATACTGGTTAATTTATTCTGCAGTATACATAAGTTTCTCCTCACTTTGGTATTCGCATCTGTAATTGGAGGTCATATTCTTTCTTACTTCAGAGTTGCAATATTTTAAGATCTTGTGTGTTTCTCAGGTGGAAAGTGTTATATAATATATAATCTTTTAGGGGCTGATGCTGGGTAAGAGAGGAACTGTTGGCAGGACACTGAAAATTGCTAAGGTAAATCAAATCATCAGCTGAGCAGAGGTCCTGAGCAGGGGTCAAAATTGGCAAAGGACAGAAGGAATTCAGATGAATGACTGAAATCTGGAAGAGCTGGGTGAGTTGGCAACTGAGAAGGGCAGTTAGTTTCTGAACTGTTTGGGGTTTAGGGTGTTTGGGGTTGGTGTTTGGTTTTGGTGGGGTTTTTTTTGCTTTGATTCAGCTTCTGGTTACACCAACCAGAAACTGGTTTAATCTGAAATAAAGACTCTTTAATTATTGTTCAGCAGTACCAGTGAATAGCCTAGCCTGAGTGAAGTAGAGGGTAGATTTAGATGCGATATTAGGAAGAAATTCTGTGCTGTGGGGGTGGGAGGCGCTGGCCCAGGCTGCCCAGAGCAGCTGTGGGTGCCCCGTCCCTGGCAGGGCTCAAGGCCAGGCTGGACGGGGCTCTGGGCAACCTGGGCTGGGGGGAGGTGGCCCTGCCCGGGGCAGGGGGCTGGAGCTAGGTGGGCTTTAAGGGCCTTGCCAACCCAAACTGTTCTGTGATTCTCTAAGTAATACTTTTCCAAGTTCAGGTAGAGGCACCAAGTGAAGAATACAAAAATCTATGTTGTAGCTTGGAAAAAATATGACAAGGACTGTCTGCAGAATGCACAGGTCAGATATATAGAAGGACTTGACAAATAAGATTATTTGGATGAGCTGATGAGAAACTTTGCTGCTTTGGGGGTGAACATCTGCTGGAAGGTCATGCTTGAAATCAAAAAACTAGAAACAAAAATCTGCAATCCTAGTACACCGCCAGAAGTTGTTTGAATTTGTGAGGATGACTAAGAAATTACATTCCCTTCACACTGATTCACAATCATTACCTCAGCTTTCTCCTTTATGATTTTAAGAAGTAATGTCAAGCTCTCCACTAAAATCTTCAAAGAACACGTGCTGAAGTATTACATTTGTCAGTCTCTGATACCTGTGCTTGTAATATTGGACTTGCTCCTGGAAAGCATTGGAGCTGAGTAAGGAAATGGTTGGGAATGAATCCATAGTATATTTTCAGATCTTTCCATAGCAGTAGGTCTTGGTCCTGAGATCTATTGAGCATCATTAAGTAGAGCACTCAGCAGCATGGGTGAATGTTTAAAGCAGGGTGGGGTGGAGGGGGAATGGAAATGCTGGACAAACTTAGCAAGACCAGACTATTTTAGGTTGTTAGCTTCTCATGAGAAACTCATGGTAAGAACCCTGGCCCCAGTGACCTTGCAGAAACTTGTACCATACCCATTTCCCAGCCATAAAATTGCAAAAAATTTCCTGTAGATGCAACTGTGGTCATGTATGAGTTTAGAAATTGGACATATAATGGCACCGGAACGTGCCTATTGGCAGGTGCATTTCGTCTAGATACGTGGGATAGCTGGGAAGAGCTCCTGACCGCCCTTCCCGTGGAAGAGCACAGCGTGACCTGAGGAAAGGCCAGTGCTGCCGTCTGGTAACCCAGTACGGTAAAACATTCTTCCATGCACGTTTTCCAAACGCTATTCTGTCCTAATACAAAGCCTTCAAAAAATGACCTGCCTTCCTTTTTAACAAAACGAACTATACCCTGAAAGAGAAAAAAGATTCACGAGAAGTTACGCATGTTTTCAGTAATTCAGAACCTTGTCCTTTTGTCTTGGCGGGGCTCTGTTTAGCGTGGTAGGGGTGCGGCCTTCAGCGGGGGGACAGCACCGCTGTGGCTAGAGGCGCCGTCGCCGCGGCGGTGTCCCGTTTGCTGCAGGCGGGCCGGGCCGGGCGGAGCGGTCTGTAGCGGGGCAATGCCGTGGCCGGTGCCTTAGGGGCGCGTTGCCCGCTGCGGGCGCCCCCCGCGACGCGGCTTCCCGAGCCGGTAGCGTACCCGCTTCTGACAGAGCGGCGGCTCCTGCGCGGCGGGCTGCCCGGACCGCCCCCTGCGCCGCCCCGCCGCGGCCGCCTCCGAGCCGGCAGGGGGCGCGCCTCGCTCCGGCCCCCGGCGGGAGCGCGCAGGCGCGGCGCGGTGCTGTCGGTGCGGGGATGCTGCTGGTGCTGTCGGCGGAGCAGCGGGCGCACCTGGGCTGTTTGCCGCGGGCGGGCGCCGCAGGTTCGGCGGCCGCGAGTCTGGCCCGCCCGGGGCCCTCGGGGGCGGGGGGGCCGGGCGGCGGTGCGGGGCCGGGCCGGGCCTGGCCTGGCCTGGCCTGGCCTGCAGCGCTCTCCTCTCCTCTCGTTTCAGCCGTCGGCGAGCTGGGGCGCCTGGCGGTGGAGCTTCTGCGGCGGGGCGCGGCGCCGCGGGCCTGCGAGGCAGCCGCCAGTAAGAGCCGCGGGCACCGTGCGGAGCGGGGGGCGTCGCCCCGCCGGGGGCCCGGGGCGCGGCCTCGGCCGTGCGGGGCTGCCGCGGGAGCAGAGGGGGCGGCCGCGGGGTCCGCCAGCGGCTGCCGCCCGCACCCGTGTCCCGGGGCGCCAACGCGCGGGTCGCTCTGTACCGGCGCGAGGAGCGGGTTTGGGGCTTCCCGGGATCTGTTGTTTCGGTTGTTTGCTTCGGGTAGGGGAGCTAACTTGCTGTTTGATCCCCTGGCGCTATTTGAAGGGTGCACAACCCTCGACTTTTTTTTGTTTGTTTTTTCCTTTTCGGTGCGTATTTTGCAAGTTAGCTTTTGTTCAATCTGCAGGTTTGAGTATTGTTGCCATGGTGGCTTCATAGGGAAATAAAAGGTATTTTGTGCTTTTTTTAAAGGAAAACTGAACGTTGGAGTTGACACTGTTCAGCGTGTGGTAGAGGGACTAACATACCTTCTTACTGAAAGCTGCAAGCTCATGGTGAGGATGCTTTTGCGTAATGAGAATTCCGGGATGCGCTCAAGAGATGTCTTTTAAACACTTAATAGCTCTGAAAATACTGATGAGTAGGGAAAACCTAGTTCAAAGGTGTGATGATGTGTACTCTTTTCATTTTAAAGAGAGGTGTCTCTTACACTGTTCTCTGATTAAAACACTGCATCTGTGTGAATGGTTCTGGAATTTGTATTCAGTGTCTGAAGCTAAAACTCGACATTTTAATGGCATGTTGCAAGAACATGTGTTAATTTAGTCCGTGTAGAGAAGCATACAGCAGGGTTAAGCTCCATCTAAATAACAAAACTTGAGTGAAGATCTTGTTGTTCAGCTGCTCTGCAGGAGGCATGCTGTACTAACCCCCTGTTAAGTACTCCTTATGTTTGTCTGACACAGTAGGTTGGAGAGCTTTTTCAGCTCTGGACATCAGAAGTTTGGGCAGGTGTAAGCAGGTATTGAAAGGATAATAGATAATTACTGTTGCCATTGGGAAGACTTTTTACTGTTGATATAGTGGAATATCTGAACAATGGAGAAGGGATACAGAGAGAAGTAATTCCAAATTAAACACAAGCGGGCATTGTTTTGAAGAGCAGGTGGGGAAGGGACTGAAATACTGCAGAATCTTCCATTGAGGTAAGGTGGCTTGACTGACAGATAAATTACAGTGTATTGTGGTAGAGTATTGTTGATCAGAGAATGTGTTACAGTATGAATGCATTGTAAATTGTAATTGTATTATAAGGCCTTAATTGTTATGTCTAGATTTCAGAGATAGACTTCCAAGATTCCATTCACGTGCTGGGATTCTCTGATGAATTGAATAAATCACTGCTGCAGCTGTACCTTGACAACAGGAGAGAGATCAGAAGCATTCTTGGTGAGCTGGCCCCAAAGCTCCCCAGCTACCACAGTCTTGAATGGAGACTGGATGTGCAGGTAACTTCTGCTGTTTTCAGTGTTCTGTATTTTACTTTATATTTTTTTAGCATCATAAACAACTACTAAACAATGAATTTATGTTCTTTCAAAGTCATTGAGTCAGCAGTTTTTCACGTATTTCAAACTGACATAATTCTGTTACTGCATCAAAGATAGCTAGCTATGAGATGAACAGAGTATGTGAAGATGCAAAGTATTTGTTGCTTTATAAAAATGGAATTCATAGCTCCACGTTGTTTTAAAAATGTTAGTGTATACTAAATACATCCAGTCTTAATTACCACCTAATTTTTCAGAAATATTAAGAAAACATCGATTAAAGTGGATTAGTGTTGCTTAATGATAAAGCTAATAGACTGTGTATGTCTTTAATGTAGGTGAAGAGAATTTTTAAAACAGTCCTCCAAGCAGGTCCTGCAAACCTGTTGTGAATTGTAAATACGAAAGCTGATAACCATCTCTTTGTTTGTTTCCTGATTCCTGTTTCATCTGACCTGCTCATGCAGCTTGCAAGCAGAAGTTTGAGACAACAGATTAAGCCTGCTGTGACTCTAAAGCTGCATCTTAATCAGAATGAAGATTACACTGCCCAGGTGTTGCAAACTGACCCTTCTACCCTCCTCCACCTAATTCAGCAGCTGGAACAAGCATTGGGGGAAATGAAGACAAACCATTGCAGAAGAATAGTGCGCAACATGAAATAGTATTGATTCGTGGCTGTTGTGAAGCAACTAAAAACAATGTTCACAAACACGTTTTGAGGAAAAATAAACATCTGGATCAGATGAAATACTCTCCTGTGCCAGGATCTCAAGCTAGTAATTGATTACAGGCTGAATGTCCTGTGATGCTACTTATGCACCTGCCTGATATGGTAGTTGGTTTTGATTTGCTTGCAAATGCAGACATTCACCATGCTATGCTGAGAATTTCTTTAGCTCCAAGTTAGAATAGTTCTACTTGAAGAGCTTTCCTACATTAAGTAGAGCTGTCTCAATATTGTATGGTGCTGCATATTTATTTTTATGTTTATCAAGTAGTTTCTTCCCTTAGTTTTGCTTCTCTTTTGAAAATAGAAAAAAAAACCACGAAAAACACCCTATACTGGTGGGAATGATACTTTACAGGAATGTTTCTTCCATTCATACTTGTGTATGTGTAAGGGCACATGTCAGGCTGCTGCCCTCTTCCTCCAAAGGATTCGGTCAGTGCAGAGGCTGGGTGTTGTGGTGCTTTTCTACCCTTCTTATGCAGTGAAAGAAAGTATAATGAAGCTAACACTGCCATTTTAGTGCAGCTAGCTATAACCCCCACGAGGCAGTCTTGTGCTTTCTGCAGGGAGCAATTGCTGTGGAAAACCCAGTGGCCTAAGCCTGAGTTAGCATACTGATTATATGTAAAGGTGATCTGAAAAATTGCAGAAGTAAAACCGTGGGCTAGGAGGAAGATTAAGAACAGTGCTAACTTCTGCTAAATCTGATCTTGATGTTGTGATGCAACAATTTTTATTCCCATTCAGATGATGTGCTCATAAAGGAAAGACTAGCCAAGTGTTGCAACATAAATGATGCTTTTCTGTTGTCTTACAAAGGTTATGTCAGAAGTCTCTTCCCAATTGTATTCTAATGCAATATTTTGTAGCTTTCATGACTAAGGTTAAATAGTTTTACTAATGTTCTACCATCACTAGTGGAGGGGGTGCGTTGTAAAGCCCTTGAAGTGTATTGGAGAGGCAAGAGAGAACCATAACACCTACAGATCTGGCAGTAACTGTATTAGCTGTTTTTCACGGCAGCACCATAAATTTTGGTATTAGTTGGGTCTCTACATTCACAAATGCATTATTTTCTTACTCTTATGAATCTTTGTATCTTTGAGAAGGTACCATTTTGAATGAAACCTGCATGGAAGAAGTGCTTTAATCAGTAACGCTTAATACCACTTTTAAAAAGTTAGTTTTCTGGAATGTGGAGTTGCTTATTCTGTAATTGGTCTATATAGTGTGGTAATGGTGTGAATAAACTTGATTTCTTCTTCCACCTATGAATCGGCAGTGTGTTTCATGGACCACCAATATGTGGTGACTTTTTTTTTCCCCATAAAATCATAGCATTTTTTTTCACATACAGTATGTGGTAATTAAATGTGGTCAAATGTTACTACTTGGGATGTCTGATTAATATTTTTTTATGTAATTGGCCAATGTTTTCAGGTGAAACACAAGAACAGCCTATACGTAGGCCAATTTTTTTCATTCCATCTCCTGCCTGTAGCCATAGTCTAGAACTCATGGCAGCAAACTAGAAGTTTTTGATACAAGTCCTAGAAGCTTTTTGTGTCTCATCTCACTGCTGCCCTATGAATCTGAACATCTCACTGCTGCCCTGTGAATCTGAATTTAAGCTTTCTTTTAAACTTTTTCAAAAAAGAAAATCAGCTGCTGTAGAGGTAGTTGGTATGGTGGTCAGTGCTAGCAACTTATGTGTGTCACACCCTGAAGTATGTGCTAGAAGAGAAGGAGGGGGCTTCCCTCAGTGATCATGAGTAAAATGGACAGTTCAAAGCAGATTTTGTGAATGCAGAATGTCATTAGAAAGCCTGCATATTCCTGCCCTGCTCCTCCCGCCCCTTTTCTTTTAAGCTTACTACAGTAGTGTAGAAGTAAAAATTGCAGCACTGAATGGTCTTGTTTCATCTAACAAAAATGACCTGAATGGGGCAGGGTTAAACTCTGAAGCTGGGTGAAATTTATAGAGAAATGCAAACTGCGGTAGTGATCCATGAACAGACTTGAGGAGAAAGGTAAGGAGAGAGGTCCTTTACACCAAGCATGTTGCTTTTGAATGGTACCTTTCGGTTTGTTCTGGGGAGGAGTACTGAGCCTGGAAGGGCAGCTTCTCAGCAGCTGGGGCTTTTAGCTTAATCATCAGAAAGGTGGATTTGCCTGTATGTGAGGTTGGAACAGGTCTTTCTACTACAGCTCTGCAAATACCCCTGGCCGCACAGCACATGTGACAGCTGCCACAACAGGAGTACTGATGTGCAGACAGAGCAGAACTACATCTAAACCGTGGTGATCAGCGTGAGTGCACAGCAAATGATGCTTGATGATGATGCAGCCATGCTGTGGTGAGTTACCAGTGTTGGAATTGCCTGTTTTGCAGGGCAGTTGAAGGTGCACAGTGAAAAAGCATCTACTTCCATAACCTATAGATAGCAGTGAAATAATTCAATTGTGGATCTGGATTTTTTCAGTTTTAATATAAATTCTGTCCAAAAAATAAAGGTGATACAAAGTTGTCTTTTCTTTTTTTACTTGTTTACTCTTGTGAACTTGCAATTGCTTTATAGAAACCCTTGAACAAGATACAGCAAGTACAAAGCATTATTCACAAGCTATTAAAAAAAAACAAACGTAATATTGCTACTTGTAACCCATTTTCTTTTTAATAGGCTTTTTAAAATTTGCTCTGGTATCTAGCCTTTAAAAGCAAAGTTGAATTTGAGGCTATTTCTGTACTTTTTGGTTTGGTTTTGATTGATTTGGGTTTTTTTCTTGCAAGTCTAGAAGAACTGATGATTTTATAACACAAAAAAGTAACTTTCAACTTACCTCTTAAAAAGTTCAGTAACTTACTTTTCAAAGTGACCAATCAAATTCGATTTGTAGGCAGTGCTACATATTAATCTTTTACAGACCTCAATTCTGAATAATCTGTGAGGAACTTGAATGTGTTACTATTTCATCTTTAGAGATCTATTAAGTGTGGAACATGATCTGTTACCCTCTGTGCAGAACTTCCATATGTTTTGTGTTACTGCAAATTTAACTTTGTTTTGCAGAACTGCCCTTCCTGTATGTGTCAAGTAACTTCTGGTTTTATGGAGCAAGCAACTTGTGAATTGCTCCTTGGCACCTTTCTGATAGACCACTAAATCCAGGCACACTTCATGTCAGTGCAGAGTGCAAGTGCATAGAACAATCCAATTCATTTAAGCATAAACTAGATTATTTTCTTAAAAGCAGTTAGGCTCAGCCCTTCGCTATATGCTTCTCAACAGATAGGTATCCTGGTTTATTTTTTCCTGGTCTAAACAGCAGAGGGCAGAGAGTTTTATTTTTATAATCTACAAAGCCTAAGTTTTGCTATACCATTATTTTCACTGTCTTCCGATAAGAATTGTTCATAGTCTCATGACAGCCTGGAATGTGTTTCACCTTGTATTTTCCAAATTTGTGATCAATTTTAAACTGAAAACAACAAAATTTCCAGTTTTCAACCACTGTAAACCATTGCTTATTGATTCTGCTAATGACTTTACTAAGCCACTTAGCAAAGAAAGCAATATAACCCAATTCTTAAAACTTCTAAAACTCATAAAACAGGATAATGTAATTGGTTTGGTGGTGTAAAATGATAATATTTTAAGTACTGAGTAAACTCAAGAAGCAATGCTTTTCTTCCTCCTGTTTTGTTTTGGGTTTTAAATGAACTCCATATGATCACTGTCCATTTTGTAATATCGATTGTTAAAGTTTCTGATCCAAGTTTTAATCAATTTAATCAGTCCCTGAAGCATATTTACTCTCCTACAAGCTTTATTTTCTTGTACTTTTGCTTGTGCCTGCTATGCTTTCTTGCAAGCCTTGAATGTACTAGACTAAATACTTTCTCACCTTTTAACTGGCTAATTAATTCTGTTTCTTGAATTACGTGGGGAAAAATGTGTTTAAACAGCTATGGAATTTACATATACACATATATAAATAAAATCAGTATCTGAACTTTGGATTAGGCCTACAATTCTCATTTAACAGAAACCCCACTGAACCAAGATTTTTGTCTTAACATTGCATTTTTAATTTCATGTTAAATGCATTAGACCTGTTTTAGTGCTGTTTACAAAATGTGTCCATGTATAGACTCAAAGGTATGAATGGTGATCTTGTTTCAGTTCCAGTTTTTATAAGAATGGCTGTTTCCTATACTGTGACTTTGTAATATTAACAATAGTGTGTAGGGAAGGAAGTCCAAGATGAGGAATAACCTGGCAAAGCTCCATGAGTAAAGCTCTGCTGTTTCTTACTTACCTAAATGAAGGGAAGGAAGTCTCCTGTCACTCTATGCTTAGCTTTGTGGTCAGGGTTGGGTATATTAGAGCACAGTTTCTCCCCCCCCCCCCCCCGCCCAATATTCTAGCTGATTTTTTATTTTCAGGATAAATATAAATTGTGGCAGTCCGATTACTGCAGTTGTACCTTGAAATCTGAAATTTCACTCACCTATCAAATAATTTGTATCAATAGAAAACAATATTATTCCATTTAGGAATAATACTGACCAAGTATGCTGCAGAACATATGAGATACACTTATTACCCACCCCCCCCAACGTTAAAAATGTAATGAGCTTCTACTGATCTTACTGTTTTCCTTTCCCTATCTATTCCTCTGTCAAAGTGTTGTTTTTTGGCAAAAGGAAAACTTATGTAAATAGATTAAAACTGAATTTCACTTTATGGAATCTGTCTTGCTCTGTAGCGTGCTTGTGTGTGTGTGTGAACATTCACAGTGCTACTCCTAGTGCTCCCAACAGATATTTAAAATACCAGAACTGCAGAAGTCAAGAAGCTTCTGTACCAGGCCTTTCAAGCATTCTGTGATCGTAGATCTACTTTAAGATAACAGAAAATTTTCTTTTTAGGTTAGGTTTGTCTTTAGCAGAAGCCCTAAGTAAGGCCTAATTTTAGAGAAATCCCTCAGTACTTACGTTATTACTGAAACAAAACCTGTTGTAAATGCTTTTGTTCTGCATTTCAGAAATTGGTTAGTAATTTCACATGGGTGGCCTTTAAAATCACCATTGTCTATGCTTTTCTGCATCCTAATCTATCTTCCAATTTCCAATCTAAGAACTCCCCAGTTTCCCAAATACTTCCCTGTCCTCGCTGGGGATTGCAGGTTCGGATTTTGCTGACAGACCGGTACTGGTCTGAAGGGGAAAGCATGAGTGTGCCTTACCCATGTCAGTCACTGGGCAGCCACCTTGGCCCGTAGCGCAGGCAAGGTTGGCTAACTTTGCATGAACCCAGACCAAGCACAGTGTTCAGATGTTCCCTTCTGCCAGCTGAGCCCTCTGGTTACAGCAGCGTCCAGGGAGCAGATGGCTGCAAAGCAGCGTGAGGGATGAGTGCAACTGGAACTGCTCCAAGCATATCTGAAGCAAAATAGTCGGTGCTTTGAGAACTGAGAATTCAAGCCCCAACAAAGCTAACGTGGAATCTTTTGAGCAACTTTGTTAGGTAAAAAAGGTGAGACTTCATTGTTTGTCTTGATTTAGTAATTATTAGAGGTTGTGTCAGTTCTTAAAAAAGGTTTTCTTTGGCGATCTTTGCTGCTTCATATGATCTGAATGCTGAGGGAATTTCCTCCTAACTGCGGCTAATCTAGGGATGTGTTACAAAATCTCTTATCGCAAAGCAGTCTAGCATACAGTCTCATAGCAGATGAAGTCAAGAATTCACAAGAAAACAAGATGCATGCCTTTTATAAATCAGTCAACAAATATCCCTAACAAGGATGCATGCATTTTGAGTACTTTTCATGTAGGTTGTTTTTATCATACAAAGTTTTCTTACTCATCAAAAAGAGTAAGTTCTATAAGCACGCCTTTTAATTTTTTAATACCTTGCTGCACCAGGTCCAGTTTTTCAGGTCTTCCTCATAAAAATCATGAAACCAAGAGAAGAAAAGCAGTGCTGTGTCTTCCACTCTTCCCAGGTATTGCCATTAGAAAAAAATGTGCCGTTTTATCTCTGTCAGACTACATCTTCACATCATGGTCTCTCAGCTAAAGGATGGAGATGTTTGCTTACTTCTGCCCACCTGAAGAACAAAGGTTCTCAGTGGTCTGCATGCCAGCACCTGCACCCTGGCTTGTCCCCATGCAGCTACACAAAAAGGGACGTGGATGAGGAAAGGTACTTTTTTTTTTCTGCTTCGCTAGGTTTTTCTTCTGTCATGTTCCATGGCAGCACCACATCTTAAGTGACTGGTTTTAGACTGGTCAGCTTTTAACATCTCCTAGAACAACTTGCCTCTTATCCCTGCTAGTTCTCCCACAAAGGTTAAAAGTTAGTATCAAGGATGATTTTCCAGGCAAAAAGAAAACACAGGATGAAAACAGGGAATACTGATCATGAATGTTCTTGTCACTTGGGGAAATAGAGGATCCTGCAATTCAAAAATACACAGAACAAGTCACATGGGCCTTATCTTCTGCAGAGAAGGGAAAAGGTGAAATACATAGCACTGAGCAACAAGTACAACCAACAACGTGTGATCAAGCTGCATTAAGAAATATATGACGCTGCCTTCTCAGGTGTTTCAATATATATACACACACTTAATATATATACACAATATAAAACACACCAGTGACAACTGGTATGTTTTACACTAACAGCAGCAGCAGGATGTTGGAATAATTAGGCTGTGTTTCAAATTGCCCTGCTGAGCTCGAGCAAGTCCTATACCCTCTGTATGAGACACAGGAAATTCAAACTGGAAGACTCACCTAAAATATTAAATCTGATTGTAATTAGACTATTAGCTTTGTTTCCTAGCAAAATCTGTCAGAGAACCATCTCTGTGTACATGCAGCTTTTATTAACAAAAAAGAAAACTGTATCTTACTGTATCTTTCTGCAAGTTAAATTAGTTATGCTAGGAAAAGTACTTTTCATGCTGGTATGAGTCTCAGCACTGTTCTGCACTACCCTGTTGCTAAAGTTTGCAAAGATATTCCGGAATGCTTTTTCTTCTGCAGCTACTCCTTTAATTTAGTCTTGTTAGCTGGGTAATTATTCTGGTATTGTCAGCAGTGTTCACACAGGGAGCCTACCAACATAACTATTCCAGAACAACTCTTGCCAGTAAGATCACACTGTGTTAAGCAATTTCTTTTTTGCTTTTTGCAATTCTGGACTTTTATCCTGAAGCACCAGAGCAGATCAGATCCCAGTTTATTTTCATATCTATTTTAGGACTTATTTACCCCACCGAATTTGGCCAAAAATCATATTTCAAATCTGTCTTGAGTAACTGAAAGTCTTAAAAGACTAGTTGTTTTTCTGTCCTGTAAGCATTACCACCACGTTCACGAAGGTGAATTTGTCTCCTAATTAATTTATGTGCATAATACATCAGCAAGCCTCATTTTCATCAGCATTAAGCTACCTGGAACAAACTGATTATGGTGTGCCTGGGTTTTTTGTTCCACTGTCTTCTTGGGAGGGGTAATCTCAGTAAAGAAGCTGAAACAAGTGGCTGTACTGTAGTGACTTCTGATGCGGCTTCAGCTGTTTGCAAACCAGACACTGCAGCTTTTCCCAAATCACTGTTGCAAACTGTTTAAGTGTAATCTGACTTTGTATTGACGTGGATGAGCAGTGTTTGTATGTCCCATTCCGCTGGCTTTGCTGGAAGGGGAATAACCTCTGAGACACAAACATTGGTGCAATTTTTTTGGTTAGCACAGCTGTTTGTGAAATGAATGTCTGAGCAGTCATCTACTATAGATGTTCACATAGCTTTCTTGCCAGTAAAATTACATCAACTTATAAAACAACATGAACTCCGCTGACAGCAGTTGTGGGGTTTTTTTGGGGGTTTTTTTGCTAGCAGACTGTGTCCATGTTAGAGGTTTTGCTGGCTTGGAGATGTTGGCTGCAGAGGTATGCTTACACAGCTATTTTGGTGAAACTTTGTAATACGCACCAGGTCTTTGTATTAAATAAAACGTATCACCATTGTCTCCAGGATATGCTTTGCGTGCATTCTGAGGTGCCAACCAGAGTGTAAAAGCTCTTAGCTACCTGAGTAACAAATAGCTGTAAAATGCACACAGGTAAAAACAGAATCTTAGGCATTGACCCCTTTGTTAAAAACCAATACGTTTACTGAAGTATACCTTCTCAGAAGTCTCTTGAAAATCAGATTAACACAGAACAATTAGCAAGATCATAACATACAAAAAAGTCTTATCAGATAATACCCAGTTGCCACAAGTGCAAATAAAACTTACTAATTTGTGTTACAGACTCTATTTTTTTAAGTGTAAATGTGTATGATGCACATGTATACCTTTCGATAATGAAACTTCATGTAACATGTTTACCATTGCATCATATTCTTTGTCCTCCATTATTTGTTTTAGAGGAATAGAAGCTTTCTTTTTATGTATGGCTTTTCTTCACTGAAGTATATGCAAGCAACTAGATGTAGTTAATGAGTGCTTAAAGTCTCTTTGCATAGTGCATACCCAAACAGAAATTGTGCGTGCTTTTACTGGTCTATACTGTGTAATTGTTACTCAGTTACTCAGAAGGCATGAGATTTTTCCAGGGAATCTAAAACGTTTTATTTTATAACAGATATCACACATGAATCTTCATCTATGTAGCCTCTCTCAGAAAAAAATTAATGTATGCAGGGCTTTGATACAAAGCAATGGATGCTTTAAAAATCACAACCAGTGGTATTGTGTCTTTAAACCATTAGATGCTCATTATCTAAGGGTACATTTGAAAGTGCGCTTATTTCTTCCGATCTGTTTGCTCAGCTTCCACTGAAGTATAGACTGATTTTGCTGCTAGAAAATGTATGACAAAGAGGGATACTCAAAGTACTGTACTTTTGTAAATCCTTCAGCTGAAAGAAAAAAAAAAAAAGTCTGCACTATTAGAAAACATTTGAATAGCAGGTGAAATTGAGATAATGTTATTGTCTTGTTTTTTATAACGTATGATCTTGTAATTAGTAGAAAGAAGTAATGATAAGGAGGCTTTCTATGTCACATTTGTGGTTGTTTCCTTTATCACTTAATCCAATCCCATTGTGATGGAAGTGTCATTGTCTTCTGAGGGCTTGAACACACCAAATAGTTTTCTGTAAAAGCTGGTGGTCATATCCTATTTTTGTATGCAAAGAAGGAAGTTTCTATTTTCTAAACAAAGAATAATAACAACAATACTATGAAAATTTATTCTCACAGTGTTAATCACTTTCAGATTGGTGGGGAAAGATGCTTAAGCTTAGACCAAGTGGTACAATAGCAGCTAATTATATTACTCGGTAGAAAGTGCAGCTGAAATGCTAACATCTTGCTGAAGAAGACAGTTCTAGCTGTAATAAATACTACTTAAGTTTAGAACCAATGTGCACTTACTTATGAGATGCCACACTGTCTCATGGAAGTGGTCAAATTAATGTATATGGCACCATGAGTGAAATTATCAGAACCTTCCCTTGAATAGGCACGTCATCGGGAAAGGAATGTAATAGGTAGATGGGTGTGTCTTTACCCAAGGATGCGGAGGCCTGGAGGAAGCAAAAAAGCCCTTGTAAAGGCTGTATCAAAAATCCCTCATGCTCACATCATTATCTGTACAATAACTACGTGTGTGTGCATGCACACACACAATCATCTAACACCCAAAGGTTTTAAGCAAGGAAATTTTAGAACAAAATGATATCCAATATCTGCATAACCCTGGAGCAGGTGCTGCAATTAGCACAGCTGTGTGAACTATTAAAAATGTTAGCAAGTGAGCCAGTAAGGAAGCAGTAGAAGAACAGTACAAAAGGATGTAATGGAAAATTCTTAGGGAAGGGAAGCATAAACAAGTCTCCGGAGCACTGGTTTCCTGACCAGAAATATAGCAGATGTGGCAAAAAAACCCCACAAACCAACAAAAAAACTCAAGGAGATCTGCCTAGCCAATGGAAACATGAACAGGAAATGTAAGGAAAAATAAATGACAGGGAATGTTTGTTAAAACAAGGAAACGAGGAAATGCACAAGCAAGATTTGTTCCATAGAGCTAGCTGATCCTTGTCCAGTATTCATGTACAGGCTTGAACTGTCAATCTCAGAATCTACATTACCATCATTAGATGTAACACCGATCAAGGGGAAAAGGTTGTTCAAGAGTCGGGTCCAAGTTCCAAGCTGAAGAAGCTAAATGAAGTTCAGAGTAGTCCATGCTTCTTAAGAAGGAAGTTCAGAAAAAGAGTACTTACCTAAGACTTTTCTAATGTAGATTCTGATTACTGAGGAGGATGTGTTCTTATCAATCAGCATAGCCTGGAGTCTGTCCAAAATGCAGAAAATGAAGAAATGCATTACTAAGATAAAGTGGTGTGTTTGTATAGACCATGTGTGATGTCTGTATGTGTGCAGTCATAAAAACACCATATGCTTCCTATCGCAAAACCAACACTAAAGCTGGAAAGTGAAGAATATTATCTTTTATAGGTGCAGCTACTGAAATTAAGCAAATTCTGGTCACATCACCGTTCAAAAGTTGTTCTAACTGCACCAAAAAAAGAGAGGCAAGATTTAAAAGAACTGTATATATTACATTCGCTTTATGGAAAGCCTCAGGAATGCATTTTGATGACAGCTCTGTCTTCCAGGACAGACTAGCAAGAGGACAAGTGACTGGGAATGCGTGGTCAGGATAGATCCACGAAGCATCACAGCTGCATTTGAAATACCACCTCCGGCTAGTGAGTTGGGAAGCTTTCTGATACACCTCTGCGCGGAGTTCGCCCCTGTCAGCCAAGGGCTAACCCTGGCCCTGCCCCGCAGCGCGGCGCGGCCCCCCGCCTGCACCCCCGCTGTCACCGCTCCGCGGCGGAGCTCGTACGCCAGCTAACTCGGGAGTCGCGTTCGCTTCCAGCAGCTGGTATCACCCGCGAGCTTCCTGCACAGTGGTGTTACAGCAGAGCCAGTCAGGCTGGCAGAAATGAGGTTACATCAGGAGAGAAAACGCTCCCCGTTCCCCTGGGCACTGAATCAGCGCTGCGCGGCGGGAGGGTGCAGCCGCTCCGCCTGCTGCCGGCCGGGCCGGGGCAGCGGCGCCCGCCGCAAAACCACGGGGGCGGGCGGCGGCCAGCGGGGCCGTCGCATTCATCCGGAACGCTCCGCCCGGCCCCCACTAACTTCGTGCGGGACGCGGAGAGCGGCGGCCTGGGCGGCGGGGTGGGAGGACAGGCCCCGGCAGGCTCTGAAGGACGCCCCGGCCCGCGGCGGCTGCAAGCACCCGAAGCTTCCGCGGCAGTTGCATAACGGCCGGCGGGCGGGCGGGAGGGGCCGGCGCGTCCCCTCGTCCCGCCGCGGCCCGGCCTGGGGGAGGGCGCCGCGCTGCCCGAGGGGCTGACCCGCCCGCCCCTCTGCCGGCCGCCTGGGACACCGACGCTGCCGGCGGGGGCGCAGAGGCACTCCCCGCGCCGCCGCGCCGCCCGCCCGCTCCGGCAGAGCGGCGCCGCGCCCAGAGAGCCGCCCGGCCGGCTCCGAAGGGCACGTCCTCGGCGGCGGCCTGTGCCGGGGCCGGCCTCGACGACTGCCTGCCCCCCGGGCCGCCCGCGCCCGCTGCCGAGTGGAAAATGAACCCCGCTCCCGCGCCTCCGCCGCCGGGGCAGCAAGTGATCCACGTCACGCAGGACCTGGACACGGAGCTGGAGGCGCTTTTCAACGCGGTGATGAACCCCAAGCCCAGCTCCTGGAGGAAGAAGATCCTGCCCGAGTCCTTCTTCAAGGAGCCGGACTCGGGCTCGCACTCGCGGCAGTCGAGCACGGACTCGGGCGGCCCCCCGCCGCGGCCCCCCGCCGCGCAGCACGTCCGCTCCCACTCCTCGCCCGCCTCGCTCGTGGGCTCGGTTGCGGCGCAGCAGCACGCGCACCTCCGCCAGCGCTCCTACGACGTGACGGACGAGCTGCCGCTGCCGCCCGGCTGGGAGATGGCGCTCACGCACACGGGACAGCGGTACTTCCTCAAGTGAGTGCGGCGGCGCTGGGGAGCGCGGCTGGAGCGACTGCGCTCGGCGGTGGCCGCGGCCCCGGGGCGAGCGGGCGCGGGGTCTTGGGCCGGAGGGCGGTTGCCGCGGCCTGGGCCGCGCCGGGGAGGGCTGTCGGCCAAGTGTCGCGCCGGGCGGCCACGGCTGGCGTAGAGGAGCGCGGGGTTGGTGGCCGGGCCGGCCGCGAGCTGCGCCGTGAGGCGAGGGCGACGGGGAGCCCGGGGCGGGCGGCAGCGCCGTGAGGCGAGGGCGCTGACGCGCTCCAAGCTTGCGGTGGCTGTCAGAGCCCGGGGAGGGAACTCGCCGCCTCACCGGCGGGCAGGGCCAGACGAGCGGGGCGCGGCGGCCGGCCGGCGAGGGCCGCAGGGCTGCTTCCAGAATCGGGGGTAGAAGCCCTGCCTGTCGGCTGTCTGTTCCTTGTTTCCCTCTTGGCCACACGTCCGAGAAACTAACTTTTAAAAAGTAAGTTTAATAGCAGTCGTTCCAGGGCGTTTTCTACACTGAGGGAAAATAGGACGCTGTGTGTCTTGCAACCCGTTGGAAGCAAAATAGGCCGTGGATGGGGGGGAAATGTGTAACCCGGGCCACCGGCTCTCCGATGTTCCTGTCGTAGGCGCCTTTTCACAGCCGGGCCGTGCTGCTGCAGTACAAGTGGTGTGGGTTATATTTATAGCATCCATATCTTTAGGGACTTGGGAGTAGGCTTCCTTATTTTGGTGACAGGTTTTTGAGAAGTGTGGTAACATAACTGCCTATCCCTTCTAGTCAATAATTTTGGTCAGGGTGTTTTATTTATGACATTCAGAATTTGATTCAAAGCAGTTTAATAAGCCTGAAAATAGGTGAAAATTGTAACATGTGGTAAGGCCACGGTGCCTTATTTTGGTCGGTTCTGTATCTCTGCTCCAGGTTCACTGCAAATCAAGTGGCACTATTAGCCCGGTAGATACACAGTGGCAGAATGTTTATGAATGAAAGAAAACATTTATTGATGAAGCATCTGCCTAAGGATATTGAGGCAGTTAAACTGCTAGGGCTACAGGAGATCATTTAATTGTGTACCCCACAGCCTTCTCAGTCAGAAGAGCAGTGTCTCGAGTTCATACTCTGTGTGCATGTGTGTGTACTCAGCTATGATAAATGGCATATAGACAATGCATGAAGGGAAAGGTAGAGGATGTTAGCTGTTTAGAAAAACTAATAAATGCATAATTTCCACGATTCTACAGTGACTTCTTTGCATTGTGTCTTTGGAATCTACAAAGGAGTAATCAAGAGCCCAGCCTTTGAATTACTCAGCACATGGATGTTCTGCCAGTTGTCACACTCTGAGCTACTAGGAAAGCACGAAAACGTGTTTTGGGTTTTTTTGCCATTCTGTATGTTACTGTATCAGTTTATAATGCTGAGTGGACATGTACCAGAGTCCAAACTGAGGAGTTTTTCATTAATTTGATTTATCACTTGAATGAGAAGATCTTGTTGCTCTGCACTTTGCATGTGTGTTTCTCAGTAGAACAGGGCAGAGAAGAAGCAGCTGACTAGTAGGAGCACAGTAAGAGATAATTTTAAAATAAATACTTTACACACATTCTTGCTAGGGCTCGGCCAGCAGGTGCTTTCAGGTAGCTCTGGCTAAAAATTGCGTAACGTAATCTTTGTCTGCTGTTTGGGTTTTGACTAATACCAAAATGAGCTCATGTGGTTTCACCTTCCTGTCACACATATCTGACATAGAGGCAGAGTTTTCCAAGTTGATGGAATCTTGTTACTTAGGCAAAAAAATGCCACTCCTTTATTGAAAAGAAGTATGGATAAACCCCCAAAGTGACATCAGTGTTTTTCCAAATCCTGTCAACAGTAATAGTCTGATTATCAACATCCTTTTTTAATATAAAATAAATTTTTCACTATGTAATTTGTTACCTATGTTAGTCTTTATTTTATTTCCCCAGTTCTATTTATCCAACAGAACTTTTCTCAGTTCTGTGAAAAATAATTGAAATAATGTATTTCTCTATATCTATAGCGTATTTCTTTACAGCTCGATGCTTTGGGGAGTAACAGCTATAAAATGATCACATGTAAAATATTACAATTCATAAGTGTTGTAATGCTTTTCAGGTGAAAATAGAATTGTCTGCAGAAATTTTAAGAGCACTTATGGAAGCAGCATTTAAAACTATGTGCAATAATAAATATAGGGTTCAAGTCCGATGATATGCTTGAAAATCACTATTTGGCTAAACCAGGCTTACAAGCTTACATTTTCCTGTATTTGAGGCAAAAAAACCCCCACCACACCCCGCTCCCTTCCCCTTCCAGCTTAATGAGAAATACTTGTTCATAGTTATTAGCAAAAAAAAACCCAAGAAATTGAGAAGCAAATTAAGAGTAAATAGCCAAATGGGGTCCTGTTAAAGCCTTTATTATCTCTTGAAGTTTGCAATACAATTTGTTGTATTTAAACATATTGTCAAGAATTATTAAGCAGAAGTAGTGGTGCAGTTTCAGTGAACAGTGAGCTAACCTTGTTGACAGGGAACCAGCTATAACTTGAAGCAGTCGCACTCCCTGCATGTCAGTTCCTGCAGAAATTTTCTGGCTGTGACTGGAAGAAACACAAGTACCCTTGGGGACCACTCCACCCTGTAATTAAATACCAAACTGCAGAAGTGGGGGATGGAAAACAGACTAACTAATGAACACAACAGCAGTGTTATCTGAAGCATTTTTCTGTGTGTGCGTGTGTGGAAAAAAATTTAAGTGTGATTTATTTCTGATAAAAAGGGTTTCTGGAGAGACAGGCAATCTGCTTTGCGTAGCTCTTATGTAGGTAAGTGGGAATATCAATTGTGTATTGATCCACATGCTGAGCTGTGTACACATGTTCTGTAAGAAGAATTTTTCAAGTACTACTTTCCACTGATTTGTTTTTAGGTGGTACAGCCTCATATTTCAAATGAAGACTAAGGTTTTAATGTTTTCTCAGTGTGTGTACGGTGCTGCTTGGTCAGACTCTTTGATTTAATTCCAGAAGTAAACTGATTATAGAGAGTTTGGGGTTTGCATGGAACAGATTGGTGAGACTGTTGCCTCTGTTATCTTTATCACACTGGTTTTTAAAGCGTTACAGGGAACATTTGCCATACCAGCACATATTTGCCAGTAAATCCTGCTCAAGGGGAAAGGCGGCAAATTGCTTTCGATATTTGATTTACTCAACATGTTCAAATTTTTTCCTACTGGTTCCTGTTGGTGGAGAAGCTTGATCTAAGACATGATCAGTTTTATATTGCTAAGCATGTTCAGCAGGACAACAGGAGAAGAAAAGCAATGTAAATACTATGAATAAACTTTTTCTGAGAATGGCAAACCAAATAATACTAATACAGTTGAGGTACTCAAATGACTTCCAAATATAGCCTTTCCCTGAAAGCCTTTTGTGTTAATTCTATAGTGATTGTTATTATTTTATATTGATGTTGTGCTTGGTGCTGTACAATGTTAATAACAGAGATACTTTTCTGCCTCAGGCATGTAGTTACACAACTAGGGATGGGGAGGAGGTGGACAATGCATGAGAAAGTTACTCTGTCCTGATAAAAATGTGGAAAACACTAACACCTTTTGCAGTATTCCTCAGTTATGACTGCAGTTACTCATGAACATGATGCATGTCCTGTAAGGTGGGGCTTACATTGATGTAGCTTTCTTTGGTCCTTGTGGAAAAACGGTGCAAAGCAAGAGGCCGTGCATCCTTGCTGTTCCTTGCTGGTTTTGGTGTCATGTGTTAGAAAGAGACATTTAAGGAAGCGTATAGCTTTTGGAAGCATTTAATCCACACCTGAAGGGATTTGTTTTGTTCCCTGTCTCTGGTGGTTGTTCATGTGGGACTTAAGTGCCTGAACTGCTCCCCTCACCAGTGTCCCTTTATGAAAAATAAGTTATAATGTGAGAAACAGTACTGAGATGTGTAATTATGATGATTTTTCTCTGAAATTAGTGAGTGTATTAAATAGTTCCAAACATAGGGAAACTGTGATATAATGCCAAAATTTAATCGATTGGAGTTCAACTATAACTCACCTTTGTAACTCTTCTTAGAGATGCTTGGGATGTTCTGAGGTTGGAATTTACACATCAGGGCTAAATTTGCAAGCTGTGATTATAAATTCTATTAATCATTAGGGGTCTGTCTGGTTGCTGCTTTAGTTGGAGTCTAGTTCAAATGCTGTTTTAATGATGATGTTATAAATCCAGAGAACTTCCTTAACTTTTGTGCAAATGAGAGTTGGTTTTTTTATCTTCCTAGTTTCTGGAATCAACATGATGTGAATGGTGTAATTTTATCTTCTTGATTCTGAGATTGTGCCAGATCTCTTTTGGGCAAAACTTGACTGATTGGGCTTTGTCTGAGGGACCTGTAGTGTAATCAAAAAGGTGAGGGGGTCAGCATGTGAACTTCCGAGACATATGCAGTTAGGTAATTTAATTCCTGCAAATAAAAATATTTTATTTGTAGGAAAAAAAAATAGGAAGAATAATTTTAGGATTGAAAGTAAATTGTTATATTTCCTTGATTTCTGTAACCTCTGGTAATATGTACAAGTAAGAAAAAAAAATGGAATTTCGAAGTTGTCTCTCCAAACAGAGAGTTAGTTCAGTTTGCTAGTTAGTTTATTGCCAGTATCAGGCCTTGATAGAATTTTTGTGTATTTGTGGACAGAATTAAGAATCTCAGAAACTGACCTTACATGTTGCTCAGTTATTTCAGTACAGAAACTTGTCTAAATTTGTAATAAGGGGGTTATCTATATAAACTTGATTATGGTCCCAAAATTCGGTGTGAGTTTTTGAAGTATAGTAGCAACAATAGAATTTATAATCACAAGAGTCTTTAATAAGTTTTATTAAAGAACTGTCGATACTGAAGGTTACTTTTGGGACATACTAATAAAAGGCACAGACACTAGGTTATCTATATTCTTGCGGTTATTTACTTTGTAGGCTGTTCTGCTTTGTTGCATGCCTATGACTGTGGTCGGAACTTGCATTTCAGTCACCACAGCTTTATAAGTTTCTCAGTTTATTATGTAGGTACAGAATGCCAACCGTATTTCAGATACATCTGTATAAGCTTAATTTAATTACTGTTTTTGACAAATATATTCAATAAACAACAAACTTTGTAATGTAATGCTAATTCTTTCATAATAATCTGCATACAAAGTTAAATTTATTTATTTTTTTTAATACTACATGCAGGAAATGCTGTTTCCTGGTAGTTTTGGGGTACCTTTGATTTATAATAATGTTTTCTTATCAATATGTGCTAATAAATAATGAGCAAGTTCTCATGATTGTATTTAGCTTGATATAAACATGTAACTTGATAGGAATGTTCAGACAGAGCAAACAATGAAGTTCATGTAATCACTGGAAAGCCTACACTGATTGTTTTTGAAGATGTTTGTTAATTTTGTATTTTAGATGGCTTTTCTGCAAGTGCAATTAAACAGAGTATATGTACTGCCTAAGAAGATTACATATGGTTAGCTTTTAAGTACAGCTGTGCAGTTTTCCCATTTATTTATTTTTATTTCTTTTTCTGATTGTAAAGGTTTAATAGATTAACTTCCCTATTTAGTACTACATTAGAAGTAGTGAATTGAACTACAACCAGACGTTAATGGTCTCCACTGTTGCGGGGGGAGGGAGGGGAATTTGACTATAGTAATGTTATTTCTTTGTGCTTCTGTCAATGCAAAGGAGTACATGGAAGTAAAATAATAAGAAATAAAAGGCAATTAAAATGGAATGCAAAATGAATGGACAATAAATGTGATCACACTTGGATAGGTTTCAGTACTGTAAGTTACAAAGTTGATAGTGAAAGAGATGTAATTATTTTTTTCCCTTACAGTGGATTGTCTGGCTGAACTGTTTCGTGGGTTAAAATTTATGTCTTTGAAGTTCAGTTGCTTTTAATTGACGATACTTGCTAACCTATTTTTCAGGAGAAGTGGGACAGAACCATTTTTATTTTTTGGTGTTGCTGATTAAGCCAAAATTAATGTTTTGTATATGAAAAAGGTTTTGCCTATATTCTATGTTTTGTATCTTTAACTTAGTAAGGACTTATAATCATGTCTTTGGTAAAACTTACACAGCTTTGAATATAGACAACATCTTCATTCATAGCAGAATGGAGCTTATGACCTGCTGTATGCTTTTAATTTTCACTGACTTTCTACTGAATTTGGTGAACTGAATGTCCTTCCATTTAACAGGAGGTTTCAAGCTCTGTCATACAACATCTGATCCCGTGATCAAATTTTTAATTGGAAAACTTGTCTCAGGACATTATATGTGCCATACGTGTTAGATTATCTGTTCTTTGTGTTTCTCTGTAGCTTACATTTTAATAATTGTCAGACTAT
This sequence comes from Falco cherrug, assembly GCF_023634085.1. Taxonomy (NCBI): domain Eukaryota; kingdom Metazoa; phylum Chordata; class Aves; order Falconiformes; family Falconidae; genus Falco; species Falco cherrug. The sequence continues at coordinate 34,006,891 of NC_073707.1, forward strand.
GATAATTACTTATCCACTTTGTATTTCTTAATATGGAAGTTAAGAGCAAGTTTATGCATTCATTTTCTGAACAATAGTTTACAAATAATATCTTCAGATTGATTTCCATAGAATCACGGAATGGTTTAGATCAGAAGAAGCCTTTAAAGCCTATCTAGTTGAACCCCCCAGCTGTGGGCAGGAACACCTTCCACTCAAGCAGATTGCCTGGAGCCCCATCCAGCCTGGCCTGGAACACTTCCAAGGATGGGACATCTACAACCTGGGCAACCTGTTCCAGTGTTCTAAAACTTCATGCTTTGAAACTAAATGCTGAAATACCAGGTGGCCTAGTAGTTTATGGAAAGAGCTTTGTCATTGAATACACTGATTTTTAAAAATCAGAATGTCAGAAATATTTTTAATTTAGCATTATAATGGACCACATTTTGGTTCATGGGTTTAAAATTTTGGTTTTGGATTAACACACCTATTTTTAGAAGTAACTGCATTTGTTGCCAAGGGCACTTGAATGTGTTAAGCATGCAGATTTACTTAAAACAGCAGCAGCCTTGTAGGAGAAATCCAGTGATATGTTAAAACCTATTTCTAGGGTCTTTGAATGGTCCTGTTCAGAGCTGGGTCACATCTTACTGACTGAGTGGTGTCTATTTTGGATCTTGACTGAAGAGAGCAGAATGTGGTGTTTTGTTATTGTATTGTAGACTGATGCTGCAGGCACAAGAGGGATTGTGCCTATTGACACTGGGTGTAAATGAGCTGTTTAACGAGGGCTGCTTTGAGTGCTAGCAGTAAGATCTGTCAGGCTTAAGCTTACAATTTACAGTGATTGAAACAAAGTTATTCATAAGTTTATTTAACTTTGTGGAAATTAAGGTTTTTCCTCCCATTGACAATTGTAAATATTTGGAATAGATTACTTCAAAATCGGACAGATTCACTGGAGGAGATTTTAACCTGGATAGACAAGGAACTTTTAATATAAATTTGTAAAGCATAGCTGAAAAGAAAAATAAAGATAATTTCTGAGTTGATGGTAGAGTCCCTCTTAAAAATCCATCAAGGGTCTATGAGCTACTTTTTTTCTTCTGGATTTGTAGTAAGAATGGCTACAGAGTTTCTGTTGAAACATATTAATTAGTCATTTTCTGGTCCAAGGCGGTGTCTTTTCATGATCAACAGACTGTTTTCTCAGAATCTAAAATCATGTCATCTGTGGTCCTTAATAAAATTTGGGGGTTAATATGGTGCTTAAAATGTGGTGCTTATTAAAATCTGAGGATGAAAGCTGATCTGGAACAAAACTGCTTTGAGGACACATTTCATTTACAGGATGTGATCCAGTTCCCTCTCTCATTGGATTTTCTGAGTTAGGATACAAGCTATGTTTTTTACTTACATGTGAAGTATCAGTGAAGAAAGCTTTTAAGCAAGACTACACTTGACCCTAGAAGTGTTACCAGGAAGGATTTCCTTTGAGGAAATATATAAGAAACTTAATATAGAGGGCTGTCTGGACACAAAAATTGCACTACGTTTAGGTGTATGTGCTTATAAATGGTTTAAGGAAATCAATGACAATGCTGTTATAGGCACTACTGTGTGATATAAAATGTGATATATTGGACTGATGTACACTTCTAAGCTAATAAATGATTAATGTGCATGCAGAATTGCATTGGTTTAATGAAATCTGTCTGCAGTTAATACTTTAGTCATAGTGTTAAACCTAAAGTTCAGGAGTATTTGTGCATTAATGGATGATTACCGTTGTGCATCCATCTCATGGTATGAACTGAAAATACAATTGCTTTATGCATTAATCATTACAAAAGAGTATCAGTTAGCATATTTTTAGAAGGTTTTGTATAGAATAGATACAGGCATTACGAATGCTACCATGAAAACCGGATAGTTTTTTCTGGAACCATCTGAAAGGGTATTTGCTTTACTAATGGTTTGGGTTGCTCAAAGAAAGAAAAATGAACGTAGCTTTATTTTTGTAATTTTTGTGAGCTGCTGTAGTCAACATCTAAAAGATGGTCTGCCTGACCATCTTCACTCCATAATTGGTAAATGACATTATGCAGAGCTATCTGCTCCTTAAATTGGTGAATGTGTCCAACTTTGAACAGGTTTGACAATGTAGGATCTGTAAAATCTGACCTTTCCAGATTTTTTCCAGATTTTTACTATTTGCTCATTAATCATGTTGGAAGAGTCAGTGGCCAGGCTTTGATTTGTTTCCTGTTGGGATGCTTGGGATGAAGTTGAAAATTGTTTTTACCCATAATTCCGTCTCTGTTATTAAGGAGGTTATTACAGGACAAGAGCTTCTTTGTAACAGCATGTTTAGTGCTCTGGGGTCTAGCGTGACTAGCAGATACAAATTGTATGGAAGCAATTAAATCCAAAGGAAATGTCATGTGGACTGAATTTCAACATACAAACTTGTTGGCATTTCCCCCCTTCATTTTAGTGAGAGCAAGAGAGAAGTGGGTGGGGTGTGGGTGGGTTTTTTTTTTTTAGTTTGGGATTTGTTTGATATTGATTAAATCAAAGCCCATTAGAGTGAATGCTAATGCCTGTGACTGTTGCATGAACTCTTCAAGAATGTAGAACTTGGGAACATTGCGCTGTACTGCAGTATTCCTTACTTATGAGTATTTTTAAGGCACATGTGACTGAAGCTACAGTGAAGAGACAGATACATGCTTGCTTAGAGAACTGAACAGAATGTATTGTGTTGAAACTGAAATAATGAGTGTCACTACAGATCACTGCAATATAAGGGGAGGTGTGAAGGAGGCGTTATCGACCTTGCACTTATTACCATGGGGCTAATAGGATGCATGTAGGCAGTTACAGTGTAAGCACAGCAGTAGTAGAGCTTGTAGGTCCAGACACAGCTTTTCTTGCATACTCTCAGCCCATACTGTAACAACATCTGCTGGACCCTCACTATTTTCTTGGTCAGAATGCTCCTTTTTGTTCATTGGGTGTGTATCTGTCCCTAATCCTTTTTGGGTTCAATATTCTGACAGTCTTTCAGGCTTGTGAATGGAAGGACACTTCCATGGTACATTTGAGTTTTTCCCTGTACCACAAGTAATCGTTTTTTTACTGCCTGTGATCGGTTTTCCTAATCTGTCTACTGTTGGTGGTTTTATTAAATGTTTTATGTTCTTATTTTTCAATGACTGATTGGTGAGAAATAACGTAAGCATCACAAAATGAAGTAAGTCTTCTGTCAAGAAGTTCTTAAAGGTTGTATTGAAGTGTATTGTGTTTCTGAAAGCAAAAATTGTATTTGAACTGTGAGTCTGAAATTCAATGTGGGTTTTGGTTTTTGTGTTCGTTTTTTGGGGTTTTTTTTTTTGTTTTTTTAAAGAAGCTCTCAAAACTTCTTGATTGACATGTTTTTCTTAGGCTTCACCTTCGCTGTGAAGCCCCTAAATACAGCAGCATCAGAGAAGGAAGTATGAGTCATTAGGAAGCAGACCTAGGTTGAAGGAAACAGTAGTGCGGTTCCTGTTGTGCTGCAGTGTGACTCTTAGGATATTGTGTAATCTCTGTGCCTTCATTTGTGGTATGTAGAACTGGAAGAATATGTTTTCCCACTTTCTAGTAGCTCACGTGAAATAGTGTGTTAAAGATTGAGATACTAGCACAAAACTCAGAAAGGGCATACACATTAAGAACTAATGTGTCTGTTCTTGTCCATGAAAAGCTTCTGTGTAGCACATAGCATACAGGAATAAACACTAAATATTTGCTAGGTGGAAGTTGCAATGTTAAGCTTACCTCCTTTTTCACTGTTAGTATTCTATGTGGTTACAAAGATTGCGTTCTCATGGGGTGGCTCAGACTTTAACCACCAGAATATTGTAGTGAAGTCATTGGTGATTCTTGACTGTTCCACCAGCAGCAGTTCAAAACTGCTGGAGAGCAGCCCTAAAGAACAGGTTGCTCTTTAATACCCTTATCCTGCAGGCTTGTTTACAAAATGTATCTACAGCAACACCCCAAACACAATTTGAAAAACAACATTTTTCATAGGAGCAGACTTCACAGATGTAAGAGGACACCTTGCCCAGCTGGAGTTTGTTAGATTTACAGACCATATTTTCAAAGATCTCTTTGCCTCATAAATTGTTTGCTGGATGTGACTTTGGAGTCTCCTTTTTTAAAAAGCAAGAAAGAAAAAGAACAAACTTTTATGTCATTTGTTTGCCTAAGCAGCCTTTTGTACACATTAAGGTAGAAATGTGAATGTTGTTTTCAGAATTTTCTCAAAATCCAGTGTTTTCAAAAGCTTCAGGAGTAAAAGTAATTACCACTTGAGAGAGGCTTTGGATTATTTGCTTAATTAGACAGTTTGGAGAAAAGTAGCTTTTCTAATGTTAACATCCATTCTGTGTGATTTCCACCCCACCCACCCCCCAGCGACGTGGGAAATTAACACTGTGTGGATGCACTTCTTTGCAGCCTGTTGCCAGTGCTGTTATTCACCGAGGTTAGATATCTGGGGACTCGGACAAAGCAGACTTTGCATCAGTAAATAACTACAGCCTGCACCGTGTGGTCATCACTATACAGCTTTGTGGGGACTGTAGTAAAAGGTCAACATTTTTGATCTTACAAGAGCACAGCTTAGTGTGGGAGTTCTTCACAAAAGGTGGTTTTTTATTTCACATTTGCTTTTGACACTACATTTTCTTAGTCATGTTTGCAATTTTATTCATTCTACTGCATATATTTAAACAAATGTGAATGCTCTTGCTTTGAGAGGTTAGAAAAAATATTTTTTTTTACAATGTATATGGCTTAATTATGTAGGCGCATGTCAAAAAAGAGGATTTGATGTGATGTGAAAATTGTGGACCAGATTTTAATGTGGAATAAATGTGTGTATATGTAATCTATAACTCTTCTAACTGACATGGCAGCCTTGCTAGCAGGAGGGGTGTAGTGGTGCTGCAAGTGATTCTCACCATCCCTTCATACTGCAGAGGATACACCTACTATAATTTTTTGATAGCTATTCCTTTAAATGAAGAATTTCCCAGTCATGGGATGATCATTTTACAGATGCTGCCACCACATTCTCTCAGCCCTGACATCACCCAAATGGTAGATCATAGTTTTAGACAAAAGTAATTTTTATTAGAGGTAGCAGAGGGTTCTGCTTCTTTATTCACATTCAATATCTGGCATTTTGATTTTTATGTACTACTGGAAGGCTTTATGGCAGTGGGGAATCAATGAAATTATGCCACTGCAAGTGAGTGGACAAGGTAAAATTGAATAGGGTGAAAGACTTCTAGTTAGACTATTTAAAATTACTGAAAGTGGGACATTAAATGGTTGGTATTTAGGAGAAATTTAGTGCTGAATCTTTAGCAAAAGCTTAGACAAGTCGGTAAAAGTATGTATATGGTAAAAGATACTTTGTCAAAGCTAAGAAAGATCCTGGCTTGAGATTTGTGACATTCTCAGGATTAAAAACCCATCCTTTCAAAATTCTGCCAGACTTGAAAGCAGAGAAGTGTTGAATTGGTCAGGCAGTAGCTGAAGATCACAGCACGCAATGGTGCTCAGCGTGCAGTCATGTTGTAGAGATGCTTCTGACTGCAGTGTAAAAGTTCAGCTACCTGCTTCTGTCTCTCGGGTCCCACAATGGCAAAGGTCTGGTCGGTCGGGCAGCCTGGCTGCCTGTGCCCTGTATGCAGGGGTCCCAGAATGAGAGGGCACAGTGCTGTGCAGGTGCCTGAGCTGATGGTGGCAGTGGGGCCTGTGTCAGGACTCTTCTGGTGTGTTGCAGTTTGTGCTTGGACAGTAAGTCAGTGAGAATATGTCTTTCAATGGAAGTTCAATTGAAAGAATTCCATCTCTCATCTTTCCCAAACAGAAAAGAGAGTCCCAGAACTTGAAATTTGGAATTGATGTGTTTGTTATTCTCTTGTGTCCTTACCCAAGAAGGTCTGTACGACCCATGCCTCAAACCAAGCAGTTCCTGAATGACATGGAAAACACTAGTGACTCAGTTGTGGGATTGTGTTCAAACAGTTCCCTTCTGCACTCTGAACGGAATGGCTTGCCTCTTAGTAGTAGCCAGTGACTGTGATTTGCATTTTGGTCCCCTCTCCAAGCAGGGAGAAGACAGCATGAAAGTCAGAAATGCCCCTAGAGAATTTGCATTCCTCATTATAGTCTTTTGGTTCCCTAACAAAAGGCTGACATGATCTAGGATGGGAGACGCCACCCACAATGCATTTTATGCATTGCTTTGTCACTGGCTTGCAGGAAGTTTCTTTTGCAATCTGTGGCATTTTCTGTCTGTGTAAATGGTTTATCATGGTTACAGATCATGTGGAAATTTTTCTCCATTAGCTACAGAGGATTTATAAGTGTATTTCTTATCTTTTTTTTTAACAGTCCAAATATCGTTCCAAACTTTTATTTAAATTTCTTACTATCTGATATTGCCAGTATTCCTTACTTATCCAAGTGAGGCTCCCAACATCCTAACATGGATGGTTTTCTAATTTAGATTGTTCTTAATGTTCTGAGAGGTGTCAAACTCTCCATACCTTCTGTAGGCCAATTTGTTTTAAATGCTTAACACTTACCAAGGTAAGGCAGAAGTTTACTTTTCAAGGGTTTTCCCTTTGGAATTTCTGTTTTTAGTAGTGAAAGTAATGATTATTTTTTCCTGTAGACAGTTGAAGTAAGTGGATCTGTGTACTGACGTGTTCTGTAGCTGTCCCAGTGTGGAGACCTCTTAGCTAGGACTTTCACCAGATGTGCTTGGCTTTTGATGTTAATTAAAATAATCCTGTTGATGTGATGAGTAAGCTGATATTGTTCACTGATGTGTCCCTTTGTCCCACACAGCCACAGCATATTGGTAGGTAACTCCTTTTCAACAATGACTAGAATGCAGGGCTTTCTCCCCCGCCCCCCCACTGGATTCTATCTTGTTATGAGAAAAAATAATTCTCTTATGCATGCTGTAATAGTTCCTGCCTCAAAATTTGACTTTTATGGGGTTTCTTATTCCTCAGGTTTCCAGTGGAGGTTTGTTGTTTTGGTGTTTTTTTTTCCTCAGAAATGGAATGCAAACACAGAAAGTATGCACAAAAGCAACAAGTATACAAGTGACAAATGCATAGTTTAGTCTTTGGAGTATCTCTCTGTGAGAACAGCATTCTTATTTTAGGACGTGCAAAATACTTGATACGATGGAACTTTTAAAATTAATATAGTTATTTTAGGCTATTGAAAAGGGACTTTCAAAAATGCTTGGTAATTTTCCTAAATTTATTAAGTAAATAAATATCTTGTTAAGTGGTACACTGTTGGAAAACATGCTCTTAATTCTACCAGTTTTTGCTTTAAATAGAGTTAATTATTTTGAACTTCTTAGAATGTAAGGTAAAGCATAAAGAAAGAATAAAAACAGAAGGAGAAGGAGCTAAAATATGTGTAGAAGTTTTAAGTTTCAGGTTCCAGAGCAACTATCAGTCTACTGCTGATAAGTAGTGTACGGAGTGTGGGCTCCTGCCAGCCATGTCTTGAAACAGTACAGGAATGTAGAGGGGTTTATAGCTGACGATAGACTTGGAGCATGCATCTCCTTGGAAGTGCATTTGCAGGTTTTATGGGGCCAATCATCATGCTGCTGTTGGGTGAAGAAAAAATTTAAATTCTCAAAATATAGGCTGCTGTATTAATTTAATGAAAAATAATAAGAAGCAAAATGTTTCAGTAGCTAGTTACTCTGAGTAACTTGAATTGCTGGCTCCAAGATAAAATAGTCCACACTGTGACCATGTACGTATCTTAATGCTTCAAATGCTGTGTTATAAAATTACTGAACTGTAAGTGCTTTTTAGTTTAAATTCCTTTGACTAGAAAGACAACTGCTTTTGAAACAGAAATAATGAAGATGAAAAAAGCATGTAAATAGTCCATCTTTCAAATTAGCACTGTATCGTCAGAAATGATGATGTACAGCTGCATGTTGTGTTTTGGGTTTTTTTTGGGAGAGAGATTCCACCAGGCACTGAAGGCAGTGCTAGGACAAGAAGAGATTTAAAGCTGACTTTACATTAATGAGATGGAAAATATCATGCAACTTTGAGTAGTTGGGGCCCTTATAGCTTCCCCCCAAAAAGAAAGTTTAGACCAAAAGTTTGCAAAAGTGTTGGGAGATAAGTTTTTTCATGTAAGAAAATTACAGGAGAGTTTTGTCAACATTGTTTGTTTGTGAGAATATTTAAAAAACCCTCGCATTCTTGAGAATGGGAAATCTGAGTTATTGACACTGTAACAATTTTGGAAAAAATTTTTTGCCATGGGACAATGTAAATTTTGGTTTACAGTGACTATTTTGTAGAAATGTAATATGTAGTAGGAATCTAGTCCAGTCCCCTTCTATTAGAGACAGCTCTTTCATATAATCCACTTTAAATGCCTTAAAAATTTCTTAAGGTTTTTTGACCCTGCTCTTCTGTTAACACAGTTGCAGAAACCTCTCTGATAAGCAGGAATCTTGGTTTAATATCCTGCCTTTTTATGGTGTTTAATGAATGTTGTTATGTGTGTGTTAACGAGAACATTACAATAGGAATATATTTTTTTAGGCTTCTATATCCATTTGTCTACTGTAATTCAGCATACAACTTCACAAATAACTGTGCAATTCTAGTCCATAAATTGTGAAGAAGAGGATAGCTCTTGGTGTTAACCATACCAATACTTACCCAAATCTATGGGGAAACGTTATTTTAGGCAGTTGTCTGCAGTGACTGAATGATTAACATTATTATGTTTATGGTTTTTTCCATGGTAGGCTTGCTCTGAGGACAGAGACATGATCAAACTTTGATTCCTTAAATTCTGTTTAATTGTATCAACAGCTAGGTCTACCATCTCTTGCCAATTATTTAATGGAGACAGTCTTGCCAAGACATTCCATTGCCAAACGCTCGGATGAAGTTTCATGCTGCTGTGGCAGGTCTGTGTTTTGTGTTGCAGCATGGAAATGTAAGAACAGTCTATGGCACCAGAAGTGGTTTCAGGTGCTGTGTGTTCCAGAAGGCAACTTTTGCATGCTCTCCAATTGTACTAGATAAAAGGAGTAATCCTATTAATGTCTGATGATCTGCTTTTTAAAAAATGACTCATTTAAGAGACTTGCTAGATTATTACATGGAGACTCGTGTGTTGATTTTCTTGTCAAATAATTGCAAAAATTTAGGCATTGTAATTAATTGCAATATTTGGTGCAGTACATCTATAGTCAAAATACTTCTCGATACATCTGTTAAATTTTGAGGCTTTGACATATGCTGTTTTTTAGCAATAATCATAGATCTTGTAACAGGGTCATAAGTTAAAAGGTGAAAGAGAAGAATAAGCTTGCATATAAGGTAAATGAGGATGCAATTAAGACACAGAAGCACTCTCAGTTTCCATTTTCTGGTAACTTTTCCTGTAGATACAAACATATGTTTGCATTTATTTGAGTAGCTTTGGGGTATTGTCTGGTTTGCTTTACTAAAAGTATGCATTTTGCTGAGGATATTGTCTCATGAACATTTCCTTTTTCTGTCAGGATGGCCTCTACTAGAACAATATTTTCAGTAGTCTTTTTTTTTTTTTTTTTTTAATCTTGGAGAAACAAATGTCTGATTCCTTTTTCTAGAAAACAGGAAACTGTAAAGAAGGCAGACTGAAAAAGAAATGCATACTATTACTTCATTTTGTAAAGGTATAAAGCAAGTCGGAAGTAACTCTTTGTTAGATACTGAGGGGATATTACTGTTTTACTGTTTATCTTGTATTACTTGAACCTCATGTGAAGAACAACTTAAGATGAACTTGTTAAATAACAAAAACCCCCACCTAACAACAACAACAACAAAAACACCTATGGAGCTGGAAACCTCAAATTAAAGCAGCTTCAGCACAACATAATGTATTTTGAAAACGTCCAGTCTGCACCTTGTGACAGGTAACACAGCTCACAAATGTTCAGTACTGTTGCTGCACTGTGGATGATACTGATTCTGTCTATAACAAAGTGCTTTTCAAAGCAAGAGAAAAGACCAAATGGGGACATTTGAGTTGAAAGTTTTCTGGCCTGTATGAGTTTGAGATTTATTTTTTTTTTTTTTGGACAGGGAATTACATGATTAATGGATAAAATGTTGCAGTTTATTTTAGTAGACTAAAATACCCTGCATATTAATAATGATATTACTAAGTATGGCTGTTTTTGCTATAGAAATAATTACTCCTAAAGCAGATTCTTCTCAAGATTTCTGTACAGATCTGTTATTCTGGGCTTTCTGTATGCTGGAAACACCCACAGACAGAATGACTGCATGCTGAAAGACAAGTGGAGTATTAAAAAACCACATACCACAGTAACTACTGCAGTAGGATGATGGTTTGAAGTATATGTAATCCCCAGCAATAACTACGTGATGAGGTGTTGATGCTTTGGTGTACCACTGGTACTAGTCTTGTACTTGCTTACCTTGCTGTGCATAATCTGGTCCTGCATTCTAGTACCTTTGCTACTATTCTTTTTCCATGGGGGAAGTGATCTTTACTGATGCAGTGTAAGTTGGCGAAAAATTACCCACTTACTACAAGCATTGTTAAAGATAAGGCCTTCATGTTTTAATACCTATGACAGTGGAAGGAAGCTTAGAAATCTAACTAGAATGCATCCCAAGAAAAAGAAAAGGCGTTAAAAAAATTTTTGTTATTCTCTTGCTTTCAGCCTCTGACAGATAAGAGATGTACTCCCTAAAAACTAATGAAATAACTGTATTGAAAATACGTGAAGTTTGGTTTTCTCTTCTGCAGATAAATGAAATTGTGGGAGGATTATCTTGGCTGTATTTAAAGAGCACTTGCAAAGTGCAGAACCATCAGAAATTAATTTGACCCTGTGTAGCTGGAGTCTCTGCCTTGGAGGTAATGCTGGGAGAAACTGTAGATTTACATCCAAATGATGAGCAGGGCCACTTGATTCACAGCCTTTGTAGATTTGTTGCACAAAACAATTTGAAAATATTTGATAGTATATAAGTGCCAACAATCTGCTTGATTGGTATCGGCTCAACTCTCAGGCATCTTGACCCCAAGATCCAAAATTGCTTTTAGGCTTTTGATTGCATAACGCAGATTTTCTCATAGTAAATAAATGTGGCTATTTCGAAGTGGTATTTTTTTCTTGATGACTGTACTAGGAACAGCAGGGAAGAAAAAAGGTTTAACTGAAGTCCTCTTGGGGCCATATAGAAAGAGCATACCACTGCAAAAATTCCACCTGATACAAACGTGACACTTGTCCTGACTTTGTGCATGTCAGTGTTGCAGCTTGCTTTTTTAGATAGCATTTGAGATACCAGCAGGAGGGAAATACTTGCTAGTTGGTCAGTGTCCAGCCTTTCAACAAAAAAGCGAAGTTGCAAAGACTGCTTTTGGTGTTTTACCTTAGGGTCTTTGAGACAGAGCTATGCCAGTCTTTAAAATGTTAATTGATACATGTAATTTGACATAAACCACAGCTTAAAAAAAAAAAAAGAAAAAGTTAACAATTGCGAGATTGCAGCTTACAAATGACTCGTTCCCTTGAGTCCTTTGAATGAGTATTCCTTTGAAAGTGTAATTCCAGATGGGATATGGAAGAGTCTTGACCTGCCAGATCATATCTGCTAGACCTAAATAAATCCTGCAAACTCTTCCTTTATACTGAAATTTCATTTAAAAAAAATACTTTATTTCAAGTTAAGATCCTAGTGAGAGCACCTCAGTGTAAAGCATTTAAATATAGGTATTTCAAAATAAAGATAAAAAACTTACTGATTTGGCTTAATTCTAAGACAACTTGGATTTTACAGGGCAAAGTTTTGCTTTGTGAATATTAAAGAAACACAATGCAACTGTATGTAGATTTGTTGTATGGTGAGTTGCTTTGAAAGGAAGATCTACGCATGAGTTTTATTCCAAAAGAGGGCTTTTATGAAAAAAGTGCCTGTGTGTTTTAGTGTAGGCAATAGAAGTACCATTTTTCAGTATCTGATAGATACAAAGACTTTTGTCTTTAATTCATGTGTTGCAATTAAAAAAAAAAAGGTGAGTTGTAATGAAGCTTTAATAGCAAACATTTTAAATAAACTTAAGGAGTTGACGACAAGACTGTTTTAATATATTTTGTAATGGATTGTTAGTCCAATGTGGAAAAATTCCAAATACATTTTAGGATATTGGTTTCCAGTGGTTGAAATGGGACTGAGATCTAGCTGATCAGTGTTCCATTCCAGTTCATCCCTGCATGATTGAATACGTTTGGTCTCTATTTCCATACATTTTTTTCTTGGTAAGCCAGGAAATTTTTATACTAACTGGGGTCTGGAGATAGTTGAATGTGGCTGAGTCCCAGAGGTATTTAATTGGAAAGAGCTAGGTGAGTGGAATATTATTTATTGTTATAACAGACTTACAGGATCTTTGTAGAACTGTGACTGAAATGGGTGTGTATGATCCATTCTTTTTCTTTTGTAATTTTGAGAACCACCTTTAACAGATCCATTTTTTTTTGTATTGCATGTCATCATGGTGAGATCAAAATAGCAGCTTTTTTTGTTGATGTGACAGTTGTAGTTGGTGTAATGACTAGACTGTATTGTAGTCCTTAATCTGTTAGCTTTATTAAGCTAATTCTACCTTCATTTAATGCTTATCTGCTTAAAATAGTCTAAAGCAAGGTGATGATCATTTTAAACATAAGCAAGATGTACACGCTTGTTCTCCAGTTCACACACAGCTGGTTTGGCCTTTCTTTTCTGTGTGAGGTCAAACCTCAGCTATCAGGGCTAATTATACCACAAAAAGGACTACAAATTTAGATCCAGAGTTGATGAATTACATACCTTCTGACATGATCATACACATGTGAAGCCCAGGTTCTTCTTGCTGTAGAATAATACCGTTGTTCTAAAAATCTTCAGAATACTCTTCTTGAGGTTAGTAAAAGATGGAACTGCTAAGATACAAATAATTTCTTTTTCTGTGTCAGTGAGAAAGATTTATCCATGAAGAATATTTTAGTTTAAATGCCTTAAATGAGAGCGAGTGAAAGAAGATATCTTTTTAAAGACATCTATCCACTTATAAAAATTACTACTTGTGACCTGAATACTTTACACTACAGAGTGTTTGAATAGTTTACTCATTTCTGGCTAATATTTGTAGGAGGGCTGATTCTCAGGCCTCATTAAATGCATCTCTACTGAAATACAACGTGGTGTTTTGTAATTCTTGCAGTGTTAGAGGCTGTGCTAGTGATGTAAATGAATACAAATCCTGTAAAGACTTTTCCTGAAGAGTGAGAATGTGAGAGATTTCTCATTTGAAACACTTCTTACATTTTTACAATACCTTATGTGTATCTTTACAAGAAAATTCTGAAGAGCTCGCTAAACTTGAAACCTAGAAGATTTTTGTTGGATTGCTCATGAATGCAGTATTTAGCTATTAAACTTTTTGTTTAACTCATCTGTTGATCTTATTGTTAGGAGTCACATTACTGTTAACTAGTAGTGTTCTTTAGTGAAAGAACTGTTACTGAAGACTTAGGAAACATTTATTGAAAACTGAAAAATAATAGCCATCCTTTTAAGACTATGTAATCTAGCAGTGCACTCTGTGTTTGTTTAGCTATTGAGAATTGCAATACGTCTTCAGAGCTGCAGCTCCAAGTGCACTTTGAGAAGGTAGAAGCGTTAGTTCCCCAGAAGAAGAAAGTACCATCTTGGATATGCTCTGCTTTATCTTGCTGCAGATGACCACTTCTTACTTGTCCTGAGGTCAGTGGATGTTTTGTCATTCACTTAAGTAGAAATATGAAAGGCAAGTTCGGTAGAATAACCATGTCTAGATTATGTCTTTAACAAAAATATTAGGCGTTTGTTTAGTGGGTTAATTAGAGTTGTTGGATTTGGCTCTCACTAAGCAAAATACTGGCAGAAGTCAGTTGTAGTGTTGAAATAAAGTCTACAATATCTGGCACCTGAGAGGAGACAGCTGAACCCTGTCTGGAGGGATTTCTGCTTTGTAGAAGGATGGAAGAGGGAGTGTTAAGTATTCATCAGAAGTTGTTCATATAGCTGCTTGCAGACAGACAAAAGTAAGCCAGTGTTATATAATATAGGGGGGTAATTGATTTCCATGACTGCTGGGGAATACTCTTCAGCTCTTGCTCTGGGGAAAGTTTTTTTTGTTGCAGGAGTTTGGCCTGGCTCCTCCTCTCCTTCCCCCTTTCTGCTGATGCCAGGTGGGGCTGTGGAAGTGAGTTTAGTCTTGATGAATTGAACAGGCATATGTTAGTATGTATGGCACAGTCTTGTTCTTAGGTACACCACAGTCACCAGAAAGAAAGGGACCTCTGTTGTACAAGATGCAGAGAGAACATCATGTGTTGTGACAGCTATGTCCCTTAGGAATATCTGTGAAAGTCACCTGTTCTGGTAATAACCATTATTTCTCTGACCACAGAGCTGTAAGTGCATGGTTGGACTGAAATTCAAAGTGTATTTCTTTCTGTGAAAGATGCCATTCTCTTGCTGGGGTTTTGTAGTTGGATGCCTCTTCCAGAATCAGCCCTTGAAGCTGATGAACCTCAGCAGGGCATATGGAGATTCCTGTCCGCTTACTGCTTCGTGCTCTGTAGATTTAGCAAGCTAACCACCTGCTGTGAAATACAGCAGTAAATGAGTTATGCAGTCATGGCCATGCAGAACTCATTGAAAGTTAATTTTCCTTGCTGCAAGGTGTAGAGAATAACTCTTCCTGATCTTTAGCTGATTACACTGTGAAGGTGCTTGCTGGCCTTTTTTACAGGCTGGATGGCTAGCAACTCACCACTTCAGGAACAGAAGCTAGACATGCATTCTACATGAAAAAAGATCGAGGGACTTGAAAGGTGTATAGCTTGCAAGCAGTTTAGTGCCTCAACAATTACGACTTCTCAACCCATCTTTCCCCCGTCCTCCTTTGTCATGCATGTTTATAGTAGCCATGCCCATAAACCTAATTTTCTTTTATATGAAATGTGCTGCTTTATTAGGTCCGGTTTTTATTTCCCTGTGCAATCTTCATTTTGACAGCTGAAGCTGGTTTTAGTCATGCTCTTGCATATGATTTCACTGGCTTGTTGACTCATTCACTACACAGGTTGAAAAGTTCACAGTTAATAAACATGTAACTGCTTTACTAGTGCTTTACTTCATCTCCTTTTGTGTGTTCTCATACTGTACTTATAGCACACTACTGAACTTGTTCTGAAGACAGAAATACTATCTTCTCATTGGAGTTTCTGTGGTGCCCTTTGGTGAGCTGTGCCAGTCTTATGATAGCCTTGTAAACTTTTTGGTCTGTTCAGCCCTTTTCCTACATATGAGAAATTGCCTGTGAAACAATGATTGGATCTGTAGTTTTCCTCCAGCTTTGAGGTTCCAAATATGTCTCTAGTACAATAAAAAAGGAATTAATAATCTGGCTGTCCAATTTGTGGGTGCAGTCAGGCAACTGTGTACTTAAATGTTACCTTAAATTAGGAATTTTTAATTGTGAGTGACAAAACTGTCTTGGAAATTACAGGTACAAAATGGTGAGTCTTTCAAAGCCAAGCGCTGTAACTGTGTGACCTCCAGAATGTTCATTAAGTCTAGGGGTTCCCAGAAGAAACTGTTACATGTAATGTTCATTTCACGTTGAATGTGAAAAAAAGTCTGGTTTGGGTTGTTTTTTCTTTATATGTTCAGCTTTGGTAGAAAAACATGCATTTGTCTAGTTTGAAGATGTCCCTCAGAAACAATTTGGAGTGGGGGTTTTGTCTGTGTCTAGTATGTTCATACTTTCGGAGTACTGTTGCAGTGTTTCCAGAGTATACAGAAAAGTTTTGGGGGGCAATAATCATGCAGAAATATTAAGCTGTTACTTGTAGCAGGTTATTGTTGACCTTCATGTCTTATGAATCTGGAAGGTCCAGAGAAGACTGATGGCTTCACGCTTGCCCTGGATCAGGAGTTTGTGGCAGCAGAAAGCAATTAGTTGCCATGAGGAAAAAAACGAGCAATTATGGTTCCTCTCCTGTGCTTGCCTGTATTTATGTGCTTTATGTCAACAAGTAAGTACATAAGATTGTATTATATGATGCAGTCTGTCTAACAGGAGTTAGCCTAAGTACTGACTTCAATGGAAATAACAGCACAATAATATTCTCGGTAGTGGAAGATACTGTGACATTGGAAAATAAAAAAGAAGCATGTATGGCCAGTTGAACCCAGAAGATGAGTGGAACAAGAGTAGATTGTAAAGTGAAGTGTTGAAAACTTTTTTTCCCCTCCTTGTTGGTGGTGTAGTTGGCAGTCGCCTGCAGGCTGCCCCTCAAGTTACTTATTTTCTGCCTGTTGTTCAACAAGAGAGCTGCTCTTCTGTTAGGTTGTCATTCCTGCTGCTGGTTTCACTAATGGAGGTAATGGCCAGACGTTGAAGTGGCCTCCTGCTCCTCTTGGTCTGGTATGACCCCTGATGCAGAGGCTGGTTGATGAGACAAAGAAATAGCTCCATTTGATTCCCTGCCCTACCTTCATTATATACAAGAACAAAGATGACTTAACAAAGCTGTCTGTGTGAAGGACAGTAATGTCAGTGCCCTCTGACTTCAGTGTTGTAGTTGTGGCTTTAGGGGCACATAGCTGATGTGTACATCTGGTCACAATTCAGTTGTACCCACAGAAAAAAGACACTGTGATTTTGTTTTGGCTGATAGAAGCTGAACTGAAAACAAAAATGCAGGATTATTGCTCTTACCTCAGTCAGGTAATTGTAAATTATGGAAGTGTCAACATATGGTTAAATTTTACCAGATAAATTTTTAAATAGGACTGTTTTATTCCTGTCCTGTGAACTCAGTATGCCAATCAAACATCACAAATCTTCATTAAGATGACAGAGCTCCTTGCAGGTCATTCTTCTGTAAGATTTTTTTTTTATATATAAGAATGTCCATTCTTACAAAGTTTCTTTTGCCTTCTAGTAGTTTGTTTTTGGTCAAGGGTTTATTTTAATTTACTATTTAATTGAATTTGGATATTCCAAATTCTTGGCCTTTCTTTTAAAGACCATAAAGGACTTTAAGGCTTTAAACTCAATAAAATATAGTCTATCAATATTTACAATGTGAAATTGTACGGGAGGGCAACAAAGGTGGTAGGAGTAGAGGGCATGACTTCTGGGGAGCATCTAAGGTACTAGGTTTGTGCAGCCTGAAGATGAGGAGACTGAGGGGTGATCTCATTGCTATCCTCAGCTTCCTCATGTGTCGGGAGCAGAGAGGGAGGTGCGGATCCATTCTCCCTTGTGTCTGGTGATAGGACACAAGGGGGTGGCTTAAAGCTGTGTCAGGGGAGGTTCAGACTGGGTACTAGGAAAAAGCTCTTCACTGAGATAGTGTTCATACACTGGAATAAGCTTCCCAGGGAAGCAGTCATGGCCCCACGACCCTTATTGTTCAAGAAGCATTTGGGCGACTCTCAGATACCTGGTTTAACTTTTAGGTTGCCCTGTGTGGAGTCAAGAGTTGGACTTGATGATCCCCATAGGTTCATTCCAACTCAAGATATTCTACGTTTCTATGAAATAATTCTGCATTTATTTAATAAGAAGTCCAACTAAAATACAGGGAGACTGTTTTCCAGGTAAGAAGCTGATCTAAAATACTTAATTCCTGCTAGATTTCAAAGACCAGAATTTAGATACCAGATTTAAAATGGTTTATTAGAAAATTTTACAGCATTCTGTGACACTGCCTTTTACATGTTTTTCCAATCAGCGTCAGCACTTCTCATAGCTATGGTGCAGCATTCTGATATTTAAAAAAGTCACATCTTTTCTGAGGATAGCAAGCCTCTTCCTCTTCCCCTCACCCTAAAATCATATTTGTTAGCCAGGTTTAATGCATAGGTTAAACATTACCTAATCAGTTGCTCTCTTCTTCATTACTAAATAAGTTCAGGGTCTGCATCTAAACTGCTAATAATGTGGTTAATACGTGCTGCTTCAATGTAACTTGAATTATTCCTTTTAAATATATGTTTATTCCTTTTAAATACAGCATAGTATATTTCTTTGAAACGTACGCAACTTCTCATACTTGTACCAGTAATCCTCAAAAAAGCATGCACTTTTACTTCTAATTGAACAGTGCACCCTGTTGCAAATATGTGACATGCACCTATGTTGTTACAAGTCTGATGTTTTTATACATTATTTTCAGCTTAAGGGAAGTGTTGCTTGTCCACGTTTGTACTTAAATTTTAAAAAGGCATATTTCCTTTCAAATGGACTAAGTTTGACTGTTGTATTACTACAGTGTCAGAATTGACAACAATTCCTTATGTTCAGCTAAGTATTTTTTGAAATTCTGGCCTCAGTTTAAAGTTCTCAAATTACGTACAGTGAGCACCAATGTAAAACTGTCACACTTTCTCAACTGAGGTCAACTGTCAGCTACCAGACATTGTTTCTTTATTTTGGAAAGGTTTTGTTTGAGCAAAGGCTTGGTCTTTTAACCAGATCCTGCTTTTCATCTGTTTTTCATGGCAAATGATCGCATTTCCCAACCATTTGCAAACAGTGACTGTCTGGCAGGATTTCCTGGGTACACAGTAGTTCGAGATTGTAGAAGGCCAACTTTCTGAACTCTAGCGATTAGAATGGTTATTTGTATTGCCTTTTCTTCCATGGGAACTAATCAGCTTATCATATGGAAGGTAGAAATAGGGTCCAAGAAAAATTCATATGCTAGCTAATCACCTCTACCATGAATAATGAAGAAAAAAAAATATGATTGAAATAGGACACCTCCTGACCTTTGTGTACTAAAACTTTCTGAAGGACTCTAACCAGAGTTTTGGGAGTGAAAGCTTTTTAAGAAGCTCCTTAAAAAGTTATTTATAACCTGATCCCATTTTTGTCTAGTGGAGTGAGATACTGGGGACCTCACAGCACAAAACCCATGAGTTGTGTGAGCAGAAGGCAGTGGATAACCAGTGATGACTGTGAAAAGAACTATATTAAACCTTTTTTTTAATATATTGTAAGGTGGCCTTCAAAATCAAAAGCAAGGTGATAATAAAAACATGTAAACTCACGGATGCTATAAGAAATTTGACCAGTTTTAATTTGCTTCCTGTGAGTGAATTCACTGGAAGAAGTGCTGGGATTTTTCTTGTGTGTGCATATACCTCATAAGAGATTGAACCCTTTGAAATTTTCCAGTGTTCTGAGGGAGCCCTCTAAATGAGTTACATGGAATACTAGAGAAGGTGTTACTGAGAGACAGGTTTTTGTAATGATTTTCATAGAGTCCATGAGATGTTTCTTCAGGTCCTGAGAGTGTTTTGAATATGAGGAATCCTAATGGATTTTTTCTTAATCCGAGGGAAAAGAGCTATGCTCCATTTTCTTTAGCATACATCACTTGATTTTGGTTGCTTGCTTTCCTTTTCCTCACCTTATGAGGACTTACAAAGAGGGCAATATTATGTTCTACCTTCTGTCTGTTAAAAATTATGTTTGTCCTGAATTGTCTTTTGTCCTTACTGTATTCTCAGTAGTGATAAAAATGGTCCAAATAGAAGTAGTAAGATGAAGGCCTGATCCATTCCAAGTTTACGGGTGTCTCTGTATTAGTTTAAATGAAGCAGATTTTCTCCCATTGAATTTATTTTACAGAGGAAACGTCAAAGGCATCCTAATACCCTCTTTCTCTACCCATATCATCCAGACTCTTAACTTTTTTCCACTTTCTGATAGAGATCTAAAAGTTTTGGGTTTGTAGGGTTGGGCTTGGGAGTGGGGCAAGCTGGTTAGTTGGTTGTTTTTCAACTATGTATGGATCCTCCACCCATTTGGCTATGATTGTCTGCAAGAATGTCATCTGTATGTAGTTACTACTCACTAGCGGGCTAGTTGGTGCAGGCACAAGTGCGGGAGAGCAGTTTTCTCAAACCTTGTGAAAATGCTTGGGCAACTCTGTCCAGTAACCATGTGTCCATCTCCTTACATACATATTGCACATTATAAAAGAAATTTAGAAGTGTTTGTGTATCTTCAGACACATAAGTCTGAAAGAATGCTTCTTACTCTATGCCATATAACACTGAAAGGAGAGCAGGGACCAAAAACTGGAGTTTGGTGGTTAGATAAGCAGTGTGAAGCACAGATTCTTATCCCTTTAAGGGATTCCGTACTCCTTGCAGAAGCATCGCTCCCAGTGAAATCAATATAAGATTTGCTTCCACTGGCAGCAAATGATCTTTTAATGCAACTGTGAGTTGCTCTTTTTTCAGTGTGTGCTTCTTTCATTAAATAAATCTGCAAAATAAGTGTGGTGCGTTGCATCGCTGGCAAGTTAATAAAATTTCAGCATTTACAGTGAACAGTCACAAAGTTGTTCCTGACAATTTTCCAGTGACAAAAAATACATTGTAAAACACTGAGAGATTTGAGGGACTTGAAATTTAAAATAATTCTGGCTACCTCAGAGCTGCTATTGTGGTGGATAAATATACATCCAAAGTAATTTTATTCACCTGAATAGTTAAATTTGTGATACAACGAATGAAGCTTTGTTTTTAAACATGATTTTTGCAGAAAATGCTTTTGCTGAAGTGACTTTGGCAAGCTAGTTAGTATTATTGACAAGATGTAAATTTTGACCTGAAGAATTAAGGATTTGGGGCTTTGAGGATAAACAAAAAATATATTTTAGTATTTGGTTTGGCTATGCATGTTTGTTGTGCTGTAGCCATTGTCATTCATATTAAAATACAAAGATTTCTGCCTGTAAAGTTCAGAGAGCAGAAGCTATTTTTGGCTTTTTTTGGAGCTTAGTAAATGTACTGACCTGAAAACTGAGGTTGTGAGAGTGATCTCTGAATTAGAGTTGCAGTACCAGGAACTGCTTTGCACAAATGTGCGTATTTTGAGCCAGAGTGCTTGGCTTGCAGTGAAGGAGAATCGGCTGTTTGGGAAATATATTGCTCAAGGCGATTCACGTTATTGTTTGGAAACTCTGACCAAGCAGAACTGGAAAAAGACAGCTTGTCATAGGAAAAAGAACAACTACTGTGCGTTTGTGGAAAGAAATTCTAGAGGCTGTGGTAACACCATTCTGTTTTCTTTTTACAAAATGCTGGTCCCTGTATCTTATCAAAACCAGAAGGTAGGTAGGATTGCAGATATGTCTACTTTTGGAGTAGAAAATAATTTATTTCTGCAGCAAAAACCTTTTAAAAAAAAGTGTTTGCATATATTGCAGTGATCTGAAGCTCTTGACAGTTATTCTTCAAATTACAAAGAGAAACACAAACAGAGATTTAAATTTGTCTTATGATAATGAGTTCAACCCTATTAATTCTCTGATCAAAAGGGCACTGGTACTAGAAAAATACCCCATTTTTTTATGCACATGTACAATGTACAATACTCTGGAGACATTAATGGTGATTTTTCTGTCAGACTCAGAAAGCAAAACATGAAATAAAAATATAGACTGCAGAAGAGAATTCTGGGACCATATTCTTCAGCGTCATACATATCTCTGCCTCTGGCCGGTGCAGTGGGATGCAACTTTAAAAGAGAATTTTTCTATAACTTTCTAGGGATTTTATGTCCTGTTTTGTTCTGGGTTGCTTGTCTGTCCTACTCTCTGTTCTTGCCTGGGGAAGATTTTTATTATTTCCCTGTAAGGGGATTCTGCTTAGTTGAAAGGTGTGTGTGTTGGTCTTGTTTGTTCATTTATTTTTACTGGAATGCAGAATGTGTGACAATAATATCAGCTTGTCTAGAAATGACAGCTTGGTAGTAAAACAATATGTATTAGATTTGTCTGCTGCTCCCTTTCTTGTTACAAGACAGCATAATTTTATATTTTATGTATGTAAACCCTGATTGTTCATAAATATGGGCACTGTTGACATGGCATTTATATTAGTAAATAGAGGCATTCACAACAAAACCTGATTATAGCCCCCTAGCTCAGCTGAGGGACAGTTAATTTTATTTTTCATTCTGTAACCTATTTAAGAATTTCTGTAACTTCATGAATCTGAAAATGTCTTGTGCCTCTCACAAAGGAATACTTTGTCTTCAGATTATTACATTTCCCCCCCCAAATAAAATAAAAGTGGTTTTAATAGAATCATTAATATGCCTCGTTAAATGAGTACTAGAGGCACTCATCCAGTAAACAAATGCATTAATGCAGTTATTTATTGTATACATTAAAAAATCCCATAAGAATTCTCTATACAATAGTTTCATTTAGTACCTTTTTTTCCTTTCAAGAATTGGGATTTCATCCAAATTCTAAAGGTTAAGTTATCAATAGAACTCAAAGGGTGTTTTGTTTCCATTTGTATAACTAGTTTAATGTTTTTTGAGTCCTCAGTGTATACCAACAATGGAATCAGTCAGTTACAGGGAAGCTTAGCAGGACATTCTTAAAGTTCTCTTCACAGTAGCAAATAATGCTGAAACTAATTCAGCAAAAGGGCAACCGTTTTTACCAAGGAAGTTATTTTAATTAGTACTTAGGATAATAAATATTCAAATACTTCTGCAATGTTCCAGCTTCAAGATTTAGAAATTTTGATGAACGTGCAGTAGGAGAACAAAGTCTGTGGTTCAATCACTTTAATAATTACATTGTGTCTCCTTGTTACAGCTTCATGAAATTTTCATGAAACATTATCGGCATTTGAAAAAAGCAAGTGCCATGAATTTTATTAGCTAAACCTGCAGGTTGAAATACTGTAGATGGTCACTTGAACCTACTACAGTAATGAATAGTTGAGCTATTGAATGTTAGTGATTAATTTCTGGGCTTCCAAGGGAGAAGTGATTGAGAGATACTGGGTTTTATGTTTGTCCGCTTCTAGTGATATAATGAGTGATAAAATCTTATTCCTTCCAGCTGCTGAACAGTGTAAATGACATCAATAGCATGCAGCTTTAAGCTCTTGCACCTCATAAATATTTTCTCTTCATATGTATATACTGTGCACATGACCTTTTGCAAAATATTACTAACATTTTGCTTTTGAGTAAGGCAAACTTTTTTGCTTTCCTGACTAGCAGTGAATAATGTCAGCAGATAATTAAAATGCTGAAGCTAGAAAATAGTGTTAAGCAGCTGTTCTGGCTGCCTACCACCAGTTGTTTCAAGGATATCAATAGGGGCCACCCACAGTGCTTTGCAGCAGCTGTAAGCGTGGACTAGCAACACTCTTGACTGCCAGTGAGTGCTTTGAGAGTGCCCTAAGAATAGGCAAATATCTTCCATTTAAAAGAGGAAAGCTGTAAAAGTTCTTCATACTAAAAATGAAGTAAAGCATGTGTTTGTCTATTTTTGGTATAAAATGAAAATATCACTGTAGATTTCCATTCATCTTTCCCATTCTTCCCGCGTCTGTCAGGAATCACTAGACCACAACTGAGTATGAAATAGACTGAAGCTAACCCAGCCATCACACAATTTAAGCAGTTCTGGCTGCAGGGCACTGCTGCAAGGAGTGGCCTGGCCCTGCCTTTGTATTTCCAACCCTTTTTCTTGGTTTTGTTTTGACTAGCAGTCATGGGGCTGGCAGGGTCAGTCAGATCATTCTGTTAATATAACTGAAATAGTCAGCAAGGTTTATTTCTATAGGTTCAACAAGTTGACCAGCATTCATTCATTTCACCTTGCCACCACATGGCTCTCGGAACTGACACAAAGGAGGTGATGAGAGTGCCATGCCTGGTAGACCACCCCTTTCTGCAGTGCTGTGGCCATGAAACCAGAGGGATACTGTTAGCCAAGTGTAGGCTACCTGCTTATGTTTGTTTTTTTTTAATGTAATCTGCCGAGAAGGGATTGTGACCTTAAAACTGCCTTATGTGTTATTTGTAATTTAGAACCACAGAAAAATAGAACAGACTTTAAATCTATATGTTGTTTTATTTGCAACAGCCCAAGTGTCCCAGAGGCTTGGAAACGTCAAGGAGCATCAATATGTTAGTCAAGTCACCTGTGCTAAATAGCAGGAAACACACTGTAACTATCTGACTCTCCTACCTCAAAGTATTGTGCCATGAAAGGAGAATCTTAACCTATTTGTCAAGTTTACCAGCACTCTGTACCATATGCCTGCAGTGTGACCCTGGATGCAGGCCAGTGCCAGACAGATACTCTGTGTCTGTACTTAGCCAGTCATAATACACCAGTAGTCTTAACTCATCCTGTCTAGGTTCTTGTGTAGTACCATCACTGTGTTTTTTTAAAAAGAACTTGTTCTTTCTCACATATCTTCTTAGAGGAGATGATACTCATCTAAAAATAAATCCACATTCCACTTGTGTATATGGGAGAGAAGGTAAAAGCATTCTCCTTTGAGTACCTCAAAGAGAACCAGACCTATCTACTTTTCATCATATGATGTTGGAAAATGTCAGACTAATGGAGAAATGCTTGTTCTGCACATAGTATTCACTTTTCATGTGGTTGTTTCAGGTGATAAAGCTGCAAGAGAAGGATGTGATAAATGTTGTCTGTGGGGAATGCCATTTTTACCCAGTATTTGCTGAAAATATTTTTGTAAATTACTGTATCTGTACAAGATAGCCTAAAGAAAGGCTCTACTTTATCTTGTGTTCATCTGTTTTAGTGCTCGCTTTATGAAAATGGATTTTTGTCTCCATTTAACTGCATGAAAGGGTGTATGTGTTTGAAAGAAAGAACCCCCCACCAACCTACACTAATTCGGCCCCCCACTCTGTGATTTCTGAATAAGCCAGGCACAGTGATAGCTGAAGTCACCGGAGGCTGTGCTTTGAACACAAGCGCGATACCTGTTTTGTGAGGTGAGGGCTTAGATGTTTCAATGTGCTACCTGAAATTACTGGGTACTTCAAAATATGTTGAACTCCTGATCTGTAAAACGGGGAGAGCCTTGCAAAACTGAATGGAAATCTCTGAAGTTGCACTGTGATGATTTACTTGTTATTTTTCAAAGATAGGTTATTACATCTGTCATGAACTGGAGTTTCAGAATTTTGCAGTAAATACAGGATGAAGCTGCGTGCTACATAAAGAAAATGCATAATAGCACATCGGTGACTTCACCTTTGGATAGTCAAATACACTTAGTAGGTAAAGCAGGCCCTCTCTGGAAAAATAGTATGTGAGTATATAATTAACAACAGTATCACAATATACAACCATGAGAGGACCAAAAGAAGCTAATACAGAGTGTGTTATTTTGGTTCATTGTATTAAACTTTTCACATTCCTTTTTGTGTGTGTGTAATGTAAACATAAGCTGAAAGAAAAGACTAAGACAACTGCAAACCTAATGAAATTGATGCTTTGTCTGCACAGTCTGGCATGTAAACTGTCTATGTCAATCAAGATTTTTCTCCAAACATGTTCTGTGTGGGCTCATGCCAGACTGAAGCTCATTGTCTTTAACAGGATGTGATTCAGATCATAATTTAACTCAGTCCCATTTCCACTTAAGTTTGCCTTTTAGCAGAGCTGTAAAGTGACATGCCATAAAAATTGGGCTGTTGTACTGAATTTATTGTATGAACTCCAAGCTTTATGTTTTTAAGAGAAGAAACAAGACAGTCTCTTACATGTTGGGAAGATAGTTCCCATGTTGTGAGGACTGTTGCAGTCTACTTAATGAGTTATCAAATGCATGAGTGGGTGCATGATATTAGGACATGGTACTGTAGTTTCTATAAAGCCTTTTCATGTTGTGATGAGGAGCAGAACTTGGTTCTTGACATTTTCCAGTCCATGGTGAGAGAAGGGGTAAAGAAGCATGGCAAAGGAAGAGGAATCCAACTGTTTGCTACAGACGGAACAGTGTATTCTCATCCAGGTACTGAACTGTGTTCTGCCCTTCTTTTGTGTGTATAATGACCATGGAGAAGACAGAATAGACTTTTTCCAAAGAAATATAGATTATTTTTATAGTATCAATTACAATAAATTCAAGGTCAGGCTGAACGGACTGTGGGCAACATCATGTGCTTGAAGAGGTCCCCACTCACTGCAGAGTGGTTGAACTAGATTGTCTTTTAAAAGGTCCCTTTCAACCCAAACCATTTTGTGATTCTATATCCAATACTAAAGGTTCATCTTATAAAACTAAAGCTACTTGAGATTGAGAATTAATTACCCCATCAGTATTTTCTTAAAAATTAAAGAGTGCTTAATGGAGGATTCTTACAAAGAAGCATTCACAAATTCCCTTTTAATTTCCAAGGAAGCACATAGTATATGTACAGTTTTATTACTGATATGATCCAAAATGTTTCTTACTTTTTAAAATGAGCAGTTAATTCTTCCTCCTTTCAGTATGAGAAAGATGACGGCAATAAGTGAAGTGTGTCCCCAGGTCTGTAGAACCAACGGTTGTTAGTATGAGGTGACCTTGGTAAGACGAGGGGCAGGGACAGTGCTGAGGGTGACAGGCGGCGTATGGTCTGGTGAGGAAGAATTTTGCTAGCTGTTGTGGCACCCCCCAGGCAGTCCTCCCACCAGTTCCAACAGCTGCCATAAGCTGCTGTAAAATATCGCTTACTTATAGAACTTCCTTAATCCTCTTCACCCCCTTCAGAGATTCCTGGCCCAACCCTTGATCAAACTAACCACCTTAAGACAAGGCATTCATGGTGGTATTATAGCAGGCCCGCTGCTGCGATCCTTAGGGAGCTGTTGGTGTTTCTGTAGTGAACAGTGGGTTTGGAGGTTTCTAAACACACTGATAATGTAACTGCTGTTGGTAAGCATTTAAAAATACTGATTTGTGAGTTAATTTTTTACCCCAAACAATATTTTAATTTTTCTGTTAACAGTGCATCTCACCCTTTTCCTTTTGAAGCTTCCTAGGAACAGACTAGGCCTGGAAAGCATTTTGAAGTGTGTGAGGGAAATGAGATCAAAAGTTTTCATAAGGAAAAAAAATATACTTCCATATGCACAGTAATTTTTTTTCATCCTAATTGTTACATGGGACTCAGTATTTGTGTACTTTTTTTTTCCATTTACCTTGGAGGGTTAAAGTCGTACTTCTGAAAGTCACTTCATATGTGTTTTTGGGGGTGAATTGGAATCCTGTAACTTAATGTTTTTTTCATAAATTAAGACTGTACTAAGTAGATTTTATTTCTTCAAATTCTGGTGATGGTTTCTGAATTCCCTGTTTAATGACAAAGGATATTAGTTCTTTGATATTTGCTTCAGTGCTTATTATTCACTTGCATGATGTCAAAATCCAGTATAGTGAAAGACCTTTATGCTATTATTTTTTTTAGCACAGTACGATAAGTATATTGTGTATATATACACATAAATTCCATTAATTTCTGTGGGAATTGGACATGTGCACATAGGGTAATTGTTTCTAAAGCTAAAAATAATTTCCATTTGATTCATGTCTTAAGTTTTGCTCACGTGTGACTGCAAGACATGAAGGCCACAAAGAACAGAGCTAAGATTTTTAAGTTGTTGATGATACTAGCCTTTTACCAATTAACAAGATTGTGAGGCTAGTGAAGCAGTTCTCAAGAAATACATTTAAAAAAATCATGACTTCATACTCCAGCTAATTAATTTAACATTTGAAAATCTCAAAGTACTATGTAGTTTTAACCGGTAGAATGAGTAGATCGGCTTTTCAAAATGTTGATCCCTGATTCTGTCTACATTACTGTGAGAAATGACTGAGTTAATTTGGGTACCTTTACACTTTCTTTTTTATTACTATGTAACTCCACCTGGCAAGGAGTAACTGAAGTGAAAAAATCGCATGGCTAAAAACAAATTTCACTTGAACTGTAGGTTGAAAACAAACTTTTAAAGTATGTTTAACAGCACCATATTTAGAAAAAAAGGCTCTAAAATTTACACTGCATGAAGCCTGGAAGAAGTATTTTTTGAAATACTCAACATTTAGTAAAACCCAGGGAGCAGAAAGAAAATTTATTGTAAATCGCTTTTATGTCAAAACAGTTTTGGAACTAGAAACGTACTTATGTATCTGATGTTCTCTAACAGTAAGTGAAAACCAAACGAGACTCTTCCAAACTCATTATCTGTGAACAACCTGGATCAACTGTTCCCCAACTCGCTCAAATACAACAACGGTTGTGAAAAGCTACCCAGAGTTTATAGTCAAAGAAAAAGGATCTTCATTCTCACCACTGAGAATACAAGAGATGCTGCTTTTTTTTAACCTTTTTGAAGTAAATTATCAGGAAGCTGAGATTTTTGTTTGTTTGTTTATTTCTGCTTCTTGGTAAGTCTGTTTCCTTTCCCTCCAGTCTACTGCACAGCTCACCAAACTCCCTCATCTGTTTGACTGTTTCCCTTTTAGTAGGCAGGATCTTTAAAACAATCTGCACTAAATGCCATCTAAAGCTGATTTGGTGCAGTTGTGAAGTCAAACCCTAGTGAAAGGGACTAGAGTGTGAAATAAGTTTAAAAGTAGAGCAAAGGAGAAAACATTTAAGAACATTTAAGAATTCTGAGGGAACTCACAAGGCAGAGCCGTAGAGAATGTAAAACCAGTGACCTGTTTGCAGATGCAGCTGATGTGGTAAAAGATACTGTTGTATAAAAGGTACTGGGAAGGATAAAAGCAAGCTACTCTATTTGAATACTCTTCCATAGGAGAGGAAATGAGGGACTGTCTTAGTGGTGGGTTGCTGTCTACCTTCCGGGAGTTGACAAGTTTTTTTAGAGATATATGAACCATGGCTGATGAGTACAGTAAACAATTGGCATTTATTGTTTGGTGCAAGTGAAGGTGTGGCTAGTAGGTACCGCTGTAATTAATGAGTATGATAATGCACGTTACTTCTCAGTTGGTGTATGCAAGATGAAGTCTTGATTTGCTCTTGATACTATTAATTTTTTTTAATGTGAATGTACCATATGAATCTTTTCCCAGACCATCAGTTGTTGAATATTTGAATTAGACTGAAGTTTTTAAATAAATTTAATTTATAAAATAATTGGAAATAGTTTACTCTTGATTCCTTTTTACACAGAAACAGGTTCCTGTGAATTCAGGAGTAAATACAAATGCAGTTCTATTTAGCAATTGCCTGTTGTGTTGTGAGGTTAGTCCTCTAAGCTCCTTTTGGGCAACAAGCAAGTGCCTGAAGGTATGAGGGGTTGCAGTATACTGAACAGGCCATGGCTCGTCTTGTAAAGGAAACAACAGTAATGGTAATAGTACAGGTTTCTTTCATCTCTGCTGTAAGTCACCCTATTAGATTATAAAAGATAGTTGCTGAAAAGTAGGTGAGGGGACTTCGTGTGTGTAAAGGGTAGCAAATGCAACTGCTTGAGCTTACAGTTACCTCCTTATACAGGGTTCTTTCTAACCCACTTGACTTTGTGAACCTGGATTATAGTGCAGCTCCACAAAACTGTAGCACAGCTGAAGGGTGGAAGCAGCAAATGGCATTGGAAGTGCGGGGATGACTCTCCAGGGATAGCGAGCTCTGCAGTCAGAATAGCTGTTGGGGAGGAAGTGGCATGCAGGTCTCTGCTGAAGGTCTTTATCTCTGGAAAGCTGATATTTTATCTACCCCAGTGTGACAGCCCGCAGGGAAATGTGTGAAGAGTTCCTGCCTTGACCAGTTACTCACTGTAATTTTTGTAGCAGCCCTTAATTTGTGCTAAGTTGATCCATTTTATTAATAATTATTAGGTCTCTTTTCAGTCTGGATGACTTTGCTGATTTGAGTTGCTGTCCATGGCCTAAACCAGTGGTACCAGCTGAACTGAGGAGGTAGCAGAAGGTGGGAATGAGCAAGGTGCAGAACTGACTGTGATGTTGTGTTTGGTCCCATGAAGTGTATCGCAAGGCAGGCAATAACTTTAAACTCTGCTGAACCTTTTATGTTTTGAAGGGCTGAATGCTTAGCACCCTTGTGGGTGGTGCCCCTACACAGAGGAAGGTGTTGATGAAAATGAATGTGAATTTTATTTCGTTATTTCCACTGTCTTCAGGCTGTCCTGGGGCCATGCTGAACTGGTGGTGACAGTGAAGGTTGGCTGCTCATGTGGGTTGTGGTGTCTCAGGAATCCTGGGTCACCTGACTTGTACCAATGGTGGTTTCCATCAGGATCAGAGAGGGGGGCCAAAATTACTAGCCCCTGCTCAGGGGAGAAAACCCACTTTGCCCTGTGATAGGGAGCCCTGTCTGAGTGTGTGGCTGAAGCCAGCGGCAGGGCAGGAGGGGGAAGCTCTTCCTGTCGTTACTGGGAGCATCTCTGGTGTATGCGTCAATAGATTTTTTTAGGTTTTATAGCAGCATGTTTTAAAGTAAGTTTCTAAGGCACTGAAAGCTTACACACAGTTTCTCTTTCGCTGCTAGATCCTGTATAATGGTTACTGTAGTACTGTATGGCTTGGCTCTGCCTGTAGTTTTACCAGAAATTACGCTGCAGTACCATGACCAAGCTTACACAATAGACTGGGATGTTGTGGGCCCAAGGGAATTTTCTTAAATTTAAAAGATTTTCCATCTGTATAAAAGTGTATCTGCCACATCACATAGTGTCACAGCGCTGCGAGTGGACTCTTACTTGAGACAAGCTTCCTTTTTGTCCCTTTTTTGTTTACAAGGAACAGAGAGACAGAGAGAAGAGGTTGGGCAATGACTTGGCTCTGCTTGCAGAGAGGTAAACAGATTTCCCAATGTTGAGCCATGGTTGGGTAGCCGGAAGCGGATGGCTGGCCATGCTCCAGCAGCCTGAGCCATGGGCCTGTTTGGAGCCGTTCATGAGTCAGAGCATGAGGGCTGGTGGTGCTGATGAGTCATCAGTTTCCCACTTCCCCTGAAGCAGCTTTACTTTGATGTGGCTCAGTTACAAAATCCAGTCTCTCAGTCAGTGTGACAAAGCCCTGACAAAGGGACCCATATGAATACTACAGCATTAGCCAAACTCTTAAGTTTGTGTTATTTCAGGTGAGAGCTTGCTTACAGAATAATGTACTTTGAATCGATCCTTTCTCCTCAATTCCCCTTCAACCTTTTTAGATTAGTAGGTCTGAATTTCCTAATACAAGAAAAAAAAAGTCTGAAAATAGAACCCGCTGAGATATGTTTGTTGTTGGAGTTAATACAAGCAGAAAGAATTAGTACGCTTCATGTTGCTGCTTGCTAGTTTAAGCTAACTGAGCTGTGTTGGCAAGGGTGCAGTGGAAGTCGGGGATTAAAGCCTGGCAGTTAAAAAGTGCAGTATCCTGCAGTAGCACAAATTCTGAAGAACGTTGGTATTTCAGAGTGGGAAGCAGAGATCCAAACAGGAACCATTTCACATAAGCCTGAGGTAGAACAGTTGGAGCACAATGAAAAAGTCCTAGTAAAATAACTGAGTTGTTTAGATCCGAGCTTTGCTTTAATCCCCCTCTGATGAGGGGCCACTGTTATGATACAGTTTACCACGTACTGATAGGACTTACTGGATGTGAATGCCATGATTGGGGTGGTGTTTGTAGTGGCATGTTCTGTGTCGTGTTTGACAGAAACTTGGGTGTATCTCATTTGAGTTGGAACTACTTAACTTTCCCTGATTTCAGTGGGAACACTGAAACTTCTTGTTTGTCTATGAAGACCCCCCCCGTCAGTCTCATCTGTGATGCAGGAATAGGACTTAAAATTAATGTCTCTTTCCTACCCTGCTTATTTGCAAATGAAGACCTTGTTGAGAAAAGGCCTGCTTTGGTACTGGAATTTACAATAATAAAAAATGCAAAGATTGTTTCTGAAAAACTTGAAAGTAAGAATTTGAACATGTATTTTGGAGCTACTTTATCATGTGTTTGAATATTCCTGAAATAAGAATCTTATAAAAACCAGTCTTAACAGTTCGTTACATTCTGTCATAGCAGTTTCTACTTCATAGTGAATCTTCAATATTATAGATTAGGCAAGGTATCTTTTAAGTTTGAGGGTCCTCCTCTTTGGATTCATACACATGTAATGGAGGCAGTTATCTTCAAAATCTACAGCTAAGAACTGTTTCACTAATTCTCTCCCAAACTCTTCTTAGACTGTCTCTTTAGATAATGTGTGTAGATGATGAACAGAAAATGTCATGCAGTAAGAGGTAATAAAAATATATATAATAATAGTAAAATATATTAATAATAAAAGAGCAAATAATTAGCGATTTAGAGCACTCACAAAGTTAGCATTTATCAGAATTGTTCGACATTGAGTTTCAGCTTCATTTTTGGTTGAGCAATCAGTATAGTAATACTTGTTACAGAAAGTATATTTAAATGTGATCAGCACTTTTTATTTGTATACATTTATAAAGAAAAATCATGTTACTGTTCCATCTCCTATTTTCTTCTCCCCCTTTTAGGGGAAAAAGAAAAGCAAAAATTATAAGTGAAATTAAATAACATTATTTGCATAACTTTTGAGCTATTTTATGAAAGACTTTTGAAAATGTTATCATTTGCAGGGAACTGCAAAAATTAAAAGCATAAACTGGTGGTAATAGAAAGATGCTTTTTTCTTAAGGGAAGTGGAAACTTCTTACCACTTAAAGAAACAGAATATAACTGTTAGGACTGAGTGAAGACATTTTTATGGTATTTATTAAGTATTAATTTAGATAGATGTAGTGTAATGGGTTATCTTTCTGTATAGATGCTACTACACCAGAATTACGTGTGTGAAGTGATTTATAACCATATAATTCCATTGATAAAGCAGGTAAAACTAGTGTACAAGTCAGTGCCTTAGGCAGCAGTTAGACCAGGGGTGTAACACAGTGATACCTCGTTATCTCTGTGATCCTGGAAATTAAATGCTTAGTCTTTGTCCAGTACCAGTGTAAAGCTCAGATGCTGGGAGAAGTAAAAATTTTACTGTCTTCCAAGTGGGTCGCCCATGTACTACAGTTTAACAGTGCAGGCAAGATTTCTCACCCATGTTACTTTTTGTCTGAAGCTTTGTTTTCTGTCTCGTTGTAGGCTGTGATGTATGCCAAGAAGAAAATCCTTCTGGGGGGGGGAAAAAAAAAGTAGTTCTGGAAATAATAAAACAAGGAACAGATGGATTGATACAATCCCAGACAAGGATATTTAAAAGGGGATTTCTCCATAGTGTTTTTCTTCCTTCTGTACAGATACACATTTCAGAGCTGAATAAATAGTCTGCATTACAATGAAACTTCACACATATGAGCAAAATTATTTTTTCCTGGGGTTGAAAGAAACAGTGGTAAAAGGGTGTGATTTCACAATCAGAAATGCTGCTGTTCTACCACTGAGGCTCCAAATCGACTTTTCCTTCCTCATGCAACTGTACAGCTGGTTGGATGATAGTGCAGCAACAACAGAATCAGCAAAACAGAAAAAATAAGAAATTAGTATTAGCCACAAGGGCTTGCTTAGCCTGATCTGGTGGACAGCACAACTGCAGGATTACTGCTGTCAGTCCAAGAGAAGGGATGAGAACGTGTGGGCTAGGGATATGAGACTTCCCCTCTCAGCAGCAGCATGGACTTGGCTTGTCCTCAGCCAGTCATGAAAGCACAGCTTCAGTGCAACTCACTCTATCACTGGACTGTATTGTAATTTGCTTTTTAAAAAATCCTAGTCCTATGGACAGTCCAGAGCTAAATCCTGCTCTTATGCCTGCTCCTGGCGACTGACTCTGATCTGGCTGCTCAATACCCTATGCATTACCAAACGTAATGGGGTCAGGGATGGGAGCCCACCTGCCTGCCATTTGGTTGTAGACCGGTAAATGCCATTTAATTGGTTTTAATGATGAAGGTCATGAATTTTAGGACAGTATTCTGTATTTTAGTGTTTGAAATCCACCTGTAATGTTTAATGTTTCACCTGTTGGCCTTTAAGAAAAAAAGAGGCTGTTCTGAATTGAACTTTGTCAGTTCTGATGCCCAGGAGGCTGTAAGAATCTAAAAAAGGCTAATTTCTGACACTGCTACATTTTCTTTTATTCTCCTGTATAAATAAAAAGATACTGGGCCAAAATCTGTTATCCCAATATAAATCCAGTACATTCCAAGTGGAATGAACCAGTACTGCGTTCTGCAAAGGTTTAACGTAACCTTTTCAATACCTATGCAGAAATAAAGGCGTAAAGGGAGTGGGAGCATAGGGTTTTACATAAACAATGGAAACGGGCTGGGAGGAGGCTTCTCTGGCCTGAAACCAAGCCCTTTATTTTAGAGTCTGTCTGATTTTAGGGAATTGTTGGGGTTTCAATTCCACTATATTAAGATGTTAAATAAGCTTTGTCTAATGTTTAACAGTCTTTTCTTTAATAACTGGATAAAACCAAATCAGTTTAGTGGTCATAGTAATAAATTCTAGTAACAACCAACTATCACTTGATCTTGAATCATAGTGTTAATGCCGTGTTCGAGGGTTCTGTTTCAGATGCTCTGTCAGCACGTTTTTTAATGAAGAAGGTATGTTTGTATGCTGCCAGGATGACACCAAGAAGGGTAAGCAAGGCCACTCGTGAATCCTGGCTGTGGCTGCTGAGAAGTTACCAGGCTTACAAAGAAAATTCCAGTGTGTTGTGGTTTTTTTAATTTATTTTGGTGTGATTTGTTTTTTGTTTTGTTTTAACTGCAGTTGGATTCTTTAAGATCTATGATCCTTAGGCTTTTTGGTCAATTTTTCAGTTCTGTAAGTTAAAAAGCATTGCTGAATGGTTGTCATTGCCCTGCTTCTCACATGTATAATTGAAGTACAGATTGTTTTCTCTATAAAAAGGATAAAAGGGGTTTTGAACAAAAGCATATTAGTTTTCAGGTACGGTTTCTTGACTGGTTGCTTTGCATAGCAATTTGCAGAACGTTTTTATCTTTTCTTATAAGCAGTTTTATGTGAGAAGAAGCTTTATGAATTTATTAAAACTTGATTGAATATTTTAAATTTACAGGTCTTATTTCAAATGAAATAGGAGGAAATCTGCAAGGCAGTAAAGTTACATCCTAGAAAGGTGCTAATTTACACAATACACCTTCGTTTATTGATTCTGGATTATGTGTTTCTTCATGTTTTGTGCTGACTTAATGCTCACTGCCTTGGATTAGTGCTGACTGCCTCACTATGTCAGTAATCAAGAAAAGACACGTAACTCCAAGGAGAATAAATGGCACAGCTGCTCTTTGTAATCCTTTGTAGGCAGGACATTTTAAGCAGGCATACTTTAAAACAAGAAAGGGATGGAGAACTATCGCATGGTACAATGTGGAAAGAAGCTTCTTCACAGAACTACAGCTCATTTCATCCTAATTCAGTGATCAGGAATCAGGTGTTTCAACAGGAAGTGTTTATGCCAAATGTGTTTCTGAAAGAGTAATTACTGTTTGGCTTTTAAAATATATTGAGGATAATTTTAACATAGTACTGTTCTTAAGAAGTTTTTTTCAAAGTCATTAATTGGACAAGATTTTGCTGGGCTGATGATAATGTTTACTGTCAGCACTATATAAACTCTATTACTGAAGAATATTTTTAATGACTTCTGTTACCTAAGCCCGATATGATTTGAAATTTTTTACAGTTTCAGTAAACCCAATGATGCTGTATTAAAAGTGCAAGACAAAAAAAAATCATAGTTACTGTCATAGACTGCTACCAAGCATTCCTGCTATTGTGTTCTTTCCTAAATATCTACAATGCTGTGAATCTGTGCGCAAGACCCACATATAGCAAGTCATGTTATTTTTGCCAATACCAGAGACTTACTGTAAAGAGTTTGGACGTGGTAACATCACAAGAGATGGAAGCTTGCTTGTGAAATAGTACTGGTGATCAGCTGAGTCTGAAAGTGTGGAGTAGTCACAGCAGTAATGGCAATGCTAATAATGTAGGTGAAAGTTACAATGATGAGTTGATGAGTTCAGTAGATGAACTCAATGATGAGTTCAGTAAAAATGATGTTAGACTGTGCTTTTACGAAAGGTGTATTGGAATGATTTTCCAGACAGAGAATATTTAAATTTTTATCCTTCTTAAAATATTCTTCTTAAAATCTTGCCTCTTGTAAAGTTTTCTAACAAAAAAATAGTAGAGGAAAACCCATGCAAGTCCAGCCAGTAATCAAGAGCCTAGTTAGTCAGTTGGGTGAAAGCTGGACACAGAACCAGGTAATCCTTAGATACATACCAGACAATAGATTGCTTTAAGATAGTTCCTTTTTCTTTTCTTGTTTCAAAATAGAATTACATGCTGATGCTTTTAAAATCCTTGTCCTGGTAAGTTTCTTTCAAAACTGATACATTCAGTGAAAACCTTCAGTTGCAACAAAATCACAGTTCCTTCACCACTGTATTCTGTGGCAAAAATATTGTACAGAGGTCACACTTTATAGTTACCTCACTGCAAAATCTGACGCAGATTTGTGCACTACTCCGTTGTTTTCAGGGTAATACAGGTACACGAGTGTTTACATACTAGAGCAGTAGATACGTCGTTGACCTACATTGCAATAAAAACTGGTAGTGCCTTTACAGAGAAATTGGTGATGACACATAAGTCAGGAGGACATAATCTGTCCCTTTTTGTAATGAGCATATATTCTGATATCCTTGGAGGCATAGAGACAGACTAGTTTCCATGGTGTGGTAAGGAACAAAGCAGCTGGATTTGGCAAGACAAACACTTGTCTTTTCAGAACTCAGCAGAATGATGTTACATTGCTGAGTGAAGAACAGTCATATATTTGAGTGTGTAGAAAAAGACTGGTAGGATAAGAGTAAATAACTTTTGTAAAATTAAATAATTTTGAAGATGTGCATGTATTACAGATTTTCAATATTGTCATAGAATTCACCAGTTGTTCAAGTAAAAGTAATTATTCAGCAGTGTTGCATAAAAGTTAGAATAGCAGGGGCAGAAGATCAAGAAAAAATAAATGACAAGATGATAGATAATTTCAAATGGGTTAGGGTGAGATGAGGAGGGTAGAAAAATGTGGGATGAGAAAAGCAAATGGAATTTTGATGACATTATTGCTAACCATGTGTATAATATACTTGGATATTTTGTGTTAATATTGTGTTTTATCTTTTCTTTCTCAGTCACATAGAAAAAATTACAACATGGCAAGATCCTCGAAAAACTATGAACCAACCACTGAATCACATGAGCCAACATCCTGCAGCTGCTTCCACACCAGTACCACAGAGATCTATGGCAATGTCTCAGCCGAATCTCGGTGAGTACTGGATGTCATCTCTCTGATGAAAATACAAAGGAGAGAGGAGAGCCACCTTTGACTAATCTGTTTGCCACAGTAATTTTTGCTTCAAGATGGGTACCTCTATTCTGCTATCAGGCCTAATGTTCTCCACTTCCTTTTCTTGTTTTTCCCTTTGTAGATTTTGCAGCAAGTGAATTTGTACTGTTTGAGGTGAAGTTCTAACATCTCATGCGTTTTATTTTAGAGCTTCTGTGACAAAATTTTGATGCAGTATTGAACATAGAAAAATAAGGTCTTTCTGTGCTTTTTCATTCAGAGGTAGTGTAAATCTCTACAAGCCTACCATATAATTTCCAAAGCTTACTATGCAGAGTGCTTTTAAGTGATCAGTCTGCAGTCTTTGCTGTGTTTCCTCAGGTCAGAGATTGTACCTAGTTTGCTTATTTGTTTGTTTATGGTGTGGGGTGGTGGTTTGCATAGCTAGGTTCTGCACTGGAAATTACTTGCAAAATACTAAGAAGCCTGTTTTGCAGTATGAATTACCTAAAGACTTTCTATAAATGGTGTGGTTTCATTGCTGGTCCTCCGTAGCAGTTCAGGCTTAAGTTTAAGCATGATCTACATTCCTCTGATTTTGCCAGACAGGAGCCTTAGTGAAAATAAAGCAGTGAAAACTCTGAAAATTTTAAAGAGAAAATGTAAATGGAAGAAAACATTTTCATGTGTAATTGAGAATTACAAATAATCCCTAATATTTCCCTGCTGCAGCTTTAACTTTTCTACCACTCAAGAAACTGAGGAACAGATAGGTCAGCTTACAGGCTAAAGATCACAAAACTATGTCAAACAGGTAGTCTTAAAAACACAGACCAGATTCTTGTTCAGGTTAATTTTTGATAAGTTGGTCTCATGATTTCATGATTATTCATTTGCAGTGTGGTTCGTCAGGGCTGTGTCTTTACCATTTTCTTGGAACGTGAACATTTGACTGCCAATAGTCACCAATAGCAGTAATGCAATATACAATATTTTTGTCTTAAATTGCTAATAAACACCTTAGGCTGTCCCCTGAGGTAACAAACTTCATTTCTTTCTGATACCTTTCTCTCAACAACTGTCCTGCTTGAATATATTCAGTAAAAGGTGTGGGCTATGCTGTGTGATTTAGCAGACAGTAGCAGATTGT
Organism: Falco cherrug; assembly: GCF_023634085.1. Taxonomy (NCBI): domain Eukaryota; kingdom Metazoa; phylum Chordata; class Aves; order Falconiformes; family Falconidae; genus Falco; species Falco cherrug. The sequence continues at coordinate 34,045,439 of NC_073707.1, forward strand.
ATCAGGAGAGCATATATGTGAAGAAGGAACCTGAGTAAAATCTGGAAGGTTAGGGTGTACTGCAGTGTGTCATACTACATTGTAAAGCTAACAACTGCTCTGCACATGTTGCTTCAAACCACAGCTGCGTTTAGGTCAATCTGTTTATAGCAATTCCAAAATGGCCAAGAGGTAAGAATAGGACAGTGGGGGTTTTTGTTCATACCAGCTCCTCAGCTTGTGTTGACATCTGTTACATTCTCTCCAATTAAAAAACAAAGGAGGTACCATAAATCAGGACAGTGTACAGCAAGCTTTTTCCCTCAGTGTGTCAGTGCAAGTGAATCAAAACCAAATCCTGTACTGAAATACGTGTATACTGAATTTTAGAGAATGGTCTTTCATGGGATACAAAGGATTAAAATAAAAGCATACTCAATTAACAGTCTGTTCTTGAAGGGACTTCAGGTGCCCAACAGGGGCATTTCCACAAACTTCAAAATCTGTCATATCAAACACAGACTATTTCATTCAGTGCCCTTCACATTTATAGATGAGCTTCTACTTTTGGTAGGTATTTATACAATGCTTGGCTTAATGGTTCAGATCTGTGATTGAATTTCCTAAACTTTAGCCCACTAGAAGCAGTGTGTAAAAATTTCCACAATGTCCATATTTATTTAATCAAGAAAATATTTTGTCAGCGTGTTTTGGTGTCCTTTTTCACATTCTGGTGGCTTTCAAAAGACATGCTGTGACACTTTGAGAGCAAGCAAATCTGTTCGCACAGCTGAGTAGCACTTTCAGCACTTATTACTAAATTCAGCATCACAGTCCCTGATTTCCCAATCCACCTGTTCGAACACATCGTGTGACACTATTTTGTTTAAAAATGCATTTTAAAAGATTTAATGTAGAAACTCTGTGTGTGTGTAGATATGTATATCCACACACACAAACTGCGAGATAGCAATAATCTGAACAGAATACAGTAGCCTCTGAATATTTGTGTGACAGTTTAAAATACCTGTGAGTGCAGTTTCCAGTACTGAAGTAAAACATCTCTTGTTTTGAAATTACCTTGGCCAAAAGGGAGGTCTTCCTGCTCTTTTGTGATGCTAGCAGTGCTACTGCTAAAGCTGCTTTCTGGAGTCTTGCTCAGACATAGAAGTGTGCAATTTGTTGGTCTGTCAGTCAGACCTCTAAGCCAGAACTGATTGTGCCAACATCTTACAGACATCAGAGGAGAAATGGAAATTGTATTCCAAGTTAAGATACTCTTCTGGCCATAATTTTGTAACTTTTTAGCAAATTAAGTCTATGCATCTGTCTTTTGCCTTAGCATTTTTTGGTACTGTAGGAATTAACAGAAAGTTTTCTTTTGAAGACGTGCCACTTGAAAGAAAAGGATCTAAGTGTTCCAGGTCTACGTACTGGTCTGCACTTCTGTTTACTAACACGTGTTTTCCTTGCTGTGCTGCTTATGAAGAAAAGGAAAATATGGTGGTCTCTTCTGTACAGCTTGTTACTTTTATGAACTCCTTTCAGCAATATGTGCTTGGAAGTGTACAAAGGCAGTTGTAAACATTCTGTCAAAAGCACAGTGTGACTATGTGATACCAAATCATAGTATGCCTATGCCTGAGACACAGAGAAATGTATAGTGAAAACTGAATGAAATTAGTAGACATACTGCTGTATTTTTGAACCTTTTTTCTGGCTATGGTTTTTATGTTGTCTGTTTTTGAGCTACACTTACTGGTTTTCTTTAACTTTAGCAGTGTTAGTTTTCTCACTAATGTTTAAAGTATTGCTTTTAAAATGTTACATAACAAAGGCATTTGAAGATATTTCTTCCTTTGATACACCTTAAATTTATGGAAGACTTACACATGCTAGGCTCATTTCTATGCTCATTTACACGCCACCACTAAATTCAGCGAAGCTTTATGAATGAAGAGAGAAACTTGCCCCAGAGACTAAAAGCATGTTATTGCAGGCTAGCATATATTCAAACTTGTTCAGTTTTCTTTTTCTAATTATTTTACCTTTGTTGTTCTTCTAAGACAGTCTGTGGATGGATATACTAAGGAAAGGATGACATTGACAGGAATCTTGTAACTATGTATTAATTGTCTATTGCCAATCAACTCCATTACTATGGTAGAATCAAAGACTGTATGTGGAAGGAGAGGTATCTGTACACCCTTATTTTAGGCATCTAACCTAGGTCCCTCAATTAGGAGATGGAGCTCCATGGTCTTACTGTGAATGAAAGGAAGGAGAGAGCAGTTGCAGTGCACCTAAGCTAATGGTCAAACTACTGCCTGACTTAAATAACTAAATTGTTTTCTGGAAGTGCCTAAGTCCAAGCTAGGGAAGCTGTTCTGCCTTAATGGAAGTCACTGGTGTAAGAGGATTGGGGAGGATAGTTTTTCCCTATGTGTAGCAAGTTCTAGGGGGAAAAACCCAGATCCTTTTAAAAGTTTCTTTTGCAACAATTTTTAATGAAATGCTACTTGTTTTGTAATCCTTCTCTATTTTACATTATGCAACACTCAAACCCATTGTTATTTTCATCCTGCTTGCTTTGAACTCTTTAAAAAGAGATTTCTTTTGTGGTTGTACTCTTCATCCAGTTGGTGAGCACAATCTGGTCTTCATTTAAATGTTTCTCAAGTTTAACAGTTTGCAACTTATTGTGACATAAAATAATAAAACCCTCTGATAGTGTTTATGTTTTCTCTATAAATTAGCTTGAATTTATATGTGCGAGTTCTTTTCCTACAAGCTTTTTAAGGAACAGACTCTATCTGCAGAAAAACCTCAGAAGATCTTCGGGCCAAAGTGGCATTATGGTACAGTTAGTTGTAGAATTTAGGCCTCACAACAAATAACAGCTGTAGACTGCAAGGCACAGTTATTCTAGGTCCTGTGTGAGTGATTAAGCTGTATGTTAAGTAGTGCCCAGAGTTTGGTGGTTTGAGAGTTTTGGGGCACGCTGTCACTTCACAAAATGCCTTTGAGTTTATTTGGGCATGGTTAGGGGCTTTCAATTTCTCTAACTAGAAACTGTGGTTAAAAAGTGTGTTTGGTCTAACTAAACTCACCAAAGTCCTGGCTGGATGTCCCTGATGCTCCCTGGTGCCAGGCTACCACTGTCATCTCTGTGTCTCACTTCACAGTGGACCATCCAGCATCAGCAATAACAGAAGTGCGTGCCTGGTTTTACCACTTTGCATTTTCCACTTCTGGTATACAAGAGAACTTGTGTGACTCATCACACTTTTTACAGAGATAGGACTGATGGGTAGAAAGGCTTTTAAAAGCTGCAATCATGTATCAGCTGGCTCAGGGAAGAAGTGACAAGGACTGAAGCACAGAGACGAGCAGAGCTATCTATGTTTGTGTAGAACCCTTAAGCATTAGAGCTGAACCATCTTCCCTTACCCTGTCTGTTTTTTCCCCTTATAATCTATTATTTTCCACGTAAGTTTGGACAAGATAATTTTTCAAGGTCCCTTCCAACCTGGGCTATTCTATGATGATGATTGATAATGTGATAATTTCGTGACTTGTAAAGTATCATCTTGATGCATAGTGTCTATTGGCCCAGCTAACCCTGCCTTCACAAAATGTACCCAGATCACTCTTAATTCTGAACTCTTACATAATACCTCATAACTATATGTTCTCTCAGGTTCTGTCAAGGTGAATTCATTAATGTGTAAATTCGCAGGAAAAAAGATAATAAAGATGTGAGCATGTTAATGTTATGTCATTATGTTACAGTTCCTGAGGTTTCCAGTGTTCCCATGCTGTGTATGTATCAGGAGCAGATTGTTTTAATTTATCTCTGTACTGCTGTTTTTTTATCAGTTGTCTGCTAGTGGCATCCTCAAAGGGGTATTATAAGAAACTGTACTCATTCAGATGTCCTGAATTGAGGGACAGCTGCTGGAAGATAATTAATGATGTTATGAACTTGCAACAGTAAGGATGCCTATTCTGAAGTAAGGAAAGAAGCTGGATAAGTTTCCACATGTGGCTGAGTGTCGGGGCTTTGCAAAATTTAAGGTTGTAGCCATCACAGAATAATTCAGGTGGGAAGGGGCCTTGGGAGGTCTCTAACCCAACCTCCTGCTCAAAGCAGTCTACTATGAGATCAAACCAGGTGCTGAGGGCTTTATGCAGTCAGCTGTCAAAAACCTTTGCGGCAAATCAGAGTCTCCCGGTGCAGTTCTCACGCTTTTGTGAGGTGAGAGGCTGGCACCATAAACAGAACTGTTACTGTGTGGTCAGCACCAAGTGGTGGAGTTTCAGCACATGTAATAACGCACTTAAGAGTGGCAAGTAATTTCTGGCAGAGGGAGCAGGGTACTACATAGACTTTCATTTGCACTCAACACCTGCACTTTCACCTGATCAGATCATGTGTAGATATAGAGTACAAAAAAAGAAAACAGCATATCACATCTGTGGTAGAGGCAGGTAATATTTATCTCCATTTTATACATGAAGCATTTCAGGCATAAAACATTGGAAAGCCCAACGTTAATTTGTTTACGGTCAGTGTATGCACTGATCCTGTGAGTTCAACCATATGAACTTACTGTGTCAAACTTTAGATGAACTATTTGCTTATTCCCCACCACTGAAAAAGAGAAAGCTCCATACCTTAGAAACTTAATTTATCAAGATCCAACAGCAGGCGTGACCCAACTGATGCAAGCAGGATGGTTTTAACTGTTAAAAATACTGGTTGTCTAAGGTGAAAGACATTATGTATTATGCAGTAGAATTTAACATGAAGAGCCTCTTGCATTGACAACTGTTTGTTACAGAAATTCATCTGTGGATCTAAAAAGTTTAACTTTCAGCTGTATTGCTAAGGGTAATCTAATTGAGTCTGGATATAACTGGGAGTTATGGCACTTTGCCCTCTGCTTTCATTTTATTTTATTTTTTAATCAGCCAGGAAATCCAACCAATAAAATAATGCAATAATCCTGTCTAAGAGTAATAAACACATGAACCAAAGTTTCCATATCCTGCCACGATAAAAGAGGTGTAGCTACTATTGTTTGAGGATGATAAAATGCTGTTTTGGTTACTGTGTCAAAGTGAGCCTCTGGAGATAATAAAACAGAAACTCCCAAAGTGTTTAAGAACAGGTGGTACGTGTTTTAGTGATAACTAACATACGTTAAATGGTCTATATTTTGCAAGACTTGGTTTGCATTGGCTGGAAGTTTGGCTGCAAATATGTAACACTGAGAGGAACCTGTTTTTCCCTCTGTGTAGCCCATACCCTCACACCACCTGCACAGTGGAAAGGCTTCCTGTTCCAGGTCATTTTTAATTACTGGATATCCTGAAAGAAGTGGACACAATTCATTTGTGGTCAGTGTGAATAATTTTGGCATCTGCTTTTGGTTAATGAAATAATACATACAGGAGAGCTGAAAGCATTGTAGAAGACCTGTATGTTCTGTGGAAATGAGAGTTTTATGACACAGCTCTGGAAAAGAATGTTTGGGGTTTTTTTTTTGTTATTTGCAATTAAAAACTCTGAGAAGTAATTTATCAGGCATATTTCAAATGGAGTAATTTATTTATGTTTTAAGGACAATGGCTAATAGTTCCAGAGACTAATGAGAATCAACTTCAGTGTCAAATAGATTAAATCCAAGTATCTCAAAGGACACATGCCTTTAAAGCGGCAGCTGACTATCTAGTAAATCTGATATTTATGTTATGTTAAAGGTTGATGTGTTCAAATGAGATGTTGGTATTGTTTCAAAATCTAGTAATTTTTACTTTTATTTTAACAAAGAAATTCCTGTTGTTGTAAGCATTTCCCTTCGATGCAAGCAGTAATCCAAACGTGCCACTACAGGAGTGCAGTGTCATTTTCATAGTTCCAAAGTGAATGAAATGCAAAAGCTGAAGATTGCATGAAACAAAAGTAAAAATAATTTAATAAATACTTTAAATAATAGTAGTCATCAGTAATTGATCATTAGCATTAAAGCTGTCTCTCCAGTCAAGCAGCCCCTGCCTTATTTGTTGTTATTGATGTATTGTTAGAAGTGCTTACAGAGTAAATCTCTAATCTTTTAAATAACTTCCTGCTAGATCATAGCTTTGATGCTGCACCTGCAGGTGGTTTGTTTGGTGTTTTTTTTAAGCTTGAATCATCGAAGACAGGAAAGATCAGTTAAATATGAATATCACAGAACTAACAGTTGAAACTGTTGAGAAATTTCTGTATAGCTATTTTCAGCCCAGAAATCTGAATAAAGGAGTCTCTGTGCACTGGGATAGTACAACTTCTTGGTTTAATACTTTACAGATTTTTGGAACAAAATGCACCAGAACTGAAAAGCAGTATTTTTTGCTGACCTTGTTGGAAGGCTAATGCTGTTTCTGGGAAATAAGTGAAACAAGCAGTTCTTTGTTGGCAGAAGCAGAGAGAGAAAAGGAGGGGAGCCTAGTCTTTTTTTTCTTCACAATGTCGTGACTAAAGTCAAAACTGTAATATGGCTGGGTTCGTACTTTTTTTTTTTTTAAAAAAAAAGAACAAACCTCTGTAGACATTTTTTTTTCATCAGTGTGTGTTGCGTGACACCTGATGTTGGCCAGTTCATATGAATTAGGCTCTGGGCTGCCTGTAAAGGGCGTAGAGAAAAAAGATCCACAGTTGCATCCAGACACTTCTGATAGTAAAATAATAAAGATTGGTACAATCAGTTCAACGCATATGTCAGAAGCAATTTATGCTTGCATGTTTTGGCTTCTGCAACTTGCAGAGTCTCTTGCCCGCAAAGTATGTAAGCCCTTGCTTAGTATGTATCCAATAAAGTGACGAACAAAAAGGTCTCCTACGATGTCATAAGACCTAATTCACTAGAATATCATTATTAATTTAGAAGTAAAAAAAAGCAATAAAAGGGTATTTTTTTCTATTTTCCATTAACTGGAAAAAGAAAATTACATAGGTCTGACTTGAGATGTGAACTAAATAGCTGTAATTCCATGGACTGCAATTAAACTGTGGCCACATAGTCCAGGTTTGGATCTTAGCTCCATATTTTTTCTTGTTCTTATCTGAGCTGGTGAATTGTGTAATAGCTGTTTATTGAAGAGACTTACTTAATTTTGTGCAAAGTAAGTTTGGTTTTCCCCAAGAGAACTGAATTCAAGGCCATCCTGAGTGCGTCTGCTAGAATGGTGAATACTTTTCACCTGCTGTATTATATGCAGTCTCCTTTATCATAGAGTGGTAGATTTGAGCTTTTTATATTTTTCCTTTGTTTGCAGAACTGTAGAAATGTTAATGCTGTTAGTGCCAAACTCTGCCTAGTGAATTTAAGCTTACTGAAGACCAGTTGATTTTTCCATAGTTACCTTTTGACCTCTCAAAAGAGGTCCTAAAGCTCCCCAGACCACAGGCTGAAAAGAGTTGTTAAAGTGTCAATGATGTGTTAGATGAGTGTCATTGTACTGAAATCAGTATTCATATTGAGTAGTCTAGTTGGAGCATGAACTGCAATGTTTTCTTTTTTGAACCCAAACTCCATTATGTTCCTATAGCATTCAAATACAAATTCAGAACTCAAATGTAAATAATAGCAGGCATTTATAAAATTGCATAAATATCATAACAAATGTGCCATATGGTTATTTCATAAGGAACAAAGATTTGTAGATTGTCATATTCTTAAGTTGCTCACTGGAGTTGACACAAGACTTTCCTTTGGCTTCACTGGGCTCATTCAGACCTTTAGTGACAAAGAGTTATCAGCTATATTCAAAAAGGATGTTACTGAACTATTCAGTACAGGAGTTCAGCTCTGGTTTGGTTGACTAGTTCCAGGAAAAGAAGTTAGGTAGAAGACTTCCCTCAAACTAAGCTTATGTAGATACCTGTCATGGTTTAACCCTGGCTGGTGACTTAAGCCCTAGGCAGCTGCTGGCTCACTTCCCTCACAGAGGGATTAGAAGAGTAAAAGTAAGAAAACTCATGGGCTGGGATGAAGACAGTTCAGTAGGTAAAGCAAAACCCACATGTGCAAGCAAAGCAAAGCAAGACATTCAATCACCATTCCTATGGGCAGGCAAGTGCTCAGCCATCCCGAGGACAAGGACAGCAGGGCTCCATCCCGCATAACAGTGACTTGGGAAGACAAAGGCCATAATGCGACCGTCCCCTTCTTCCTTCTTCTTCCTCCAGTTTATATACTCAGCATGATGTCATATGGTATGGGATATACCTCCAGCCTGTTCGGGTCAGCTGGCCCAGTTGTGTCACCCCAGTTTCCCATGCCTCTCCAGCCCTCTCGCTGGCAGGGCCTGAGAAACCAAAAAATCCTTGACTTAGTACAAACATCACCCAGCAAAACCCAAAACCATCCCAGTGCCATCAGCATTGTTCTCCCACCAAATCCAAACACAGCGCTGTACCAGCTGCTGAGAAGAAAATTGACTCGCTCCCAGCGGAAACTGGGAGTAGATACCATAGGGATCGTTTTTACATTGTTGGGATTCTTTTCGTTCCAACTAGTATATTTAAGATTCACGATTAATTGAAATCTAGGCAATATCAGATGTGCTTAAAGGTGTTCCAAGTACTATATTTTTCTCTTTTCCCCATGCGTATCATTGTAGAAAAGCAAATTACTGTTTATTCCAGGTTTTTTTCTTGTTGTTTGAAGAACTCACACAGTGGACAATACAAAAGCAGTGAAAAGTCTTGGTCCTGTAATAACTATATCCTTCAGTATATCATAGTTTTCCACAGTTCTTTTGAAGAGACTGGAGTTCTGCCTGGATGCTGATTTTTGCCCAAGTGGATAGCATTGCAGGATAAAACCTACCTGACATTACGCATAGCATGCTGCATAGAAAGTACACAGTGGGGAAGGAAATAGAGAAAAAAGAGGAAAATTGTTCGTTTGCTGTGTTTTGGACTTGTGATTAAACCAGTGTTGATAACACACCAGTGTTTTGGCTATGCCTGAGCAGAGCTTGCAGAGTATTGAGGCTTTCTGTTTTTCCCACTGGTTCCCCTCCAGACTGCCTGTAGGCTGAAGATTCACAAGAAATGGGGAGGTAACACTGCTGAGACAGCTGATCTGAATTGCCTAAGGGGATATTCCATACCATATGATGCTATGCTCAGCAATAAAAGGCCGAGGAAAGGAGGAGCAGGGGGACATGTTTGTGGATACAGCATTTGCTTTCCCAAGTAACCCTTACATGTCCTGAGTACCCGCTTTCTAGAAAGCGGCCAACATCTGCCTGCTGATGGGATTTCATGATTAAATTATTTTATTTTACTTGTGTGCATAGCTTTGCCTCACTTACTAAACTGTCTTTACCTCAGTCCACAAGTTTTTCTCACTTTTGCTTTTCCAGTTCTCTCCCCGATCCTGCTAGTGGGGGGAGGAATTGAGTGACTGCCGCTGTGGGGGCCCAATCCACCATAGCAGGGCAACTGCAGTTTTCAAAAACTGTGGATGGACTTACTGCACATTTGCACTATATTGAACCACTTGTGGCCAGTAAGTCCCAAATTGTTGGATTTGCTTTGTGTACTTGTGCACACTGTACAGCACGTGCAGATTTCTGCTAAACATCTCAAAGTCTTGTAGCCAGCTGTTTTCCTAGTGGAATTGTTCTGTTCACAGAGTCCCTTTCCCCTGACTGTCAGAACTCCAATGGCAAATGCTTTTGGTTGCAGCTTGTGCAGCACTACTGCAGTAGGTTTTCTGAAGCATCATTCAGTAGCTTTAACTGCTCTGCCAAACTGCAGGATTTTTGGACCGATAGTTTGTTTAGGAGGATTACGGATGCTGTGCATTTCGTGTTACTACTGCCAGTGCCTGTCTTTGTGCCTCTGGCTTTGTGTGTAGCATCAACACATTTCCTTCTTGTGTGTCATTTCTCTCAAGTTCCAGCTGCCACTAGGTTTGCAGGGAACATGGAAAGATCATTTATCATTGATAGACTTTATGTTCTTTGACCTGGAGAGTTCTGTAGGTCTTCTGATTTTCTTGGGTCAGAATTCCTCAGAATAGCTGTTGATGTAGGAAGCTGTAGTTTTCAGTATAAGCCTGTCTGCATTCTGGTAGTATAGTCATCTTTATTTTGAGAGCATTATGCAGAGAACCCCAGATCTGAAATTGTACGAAGACCTAGCCCGGGTCTGACAGTGAGCCTCTCGAGGCTGGTGGATACACTTCCATAAAATGAAGTGGGTGCCTCTGCACTGCACTCTGTGGCTTCCAGAATAGAATGTGCACTGCACTCTGTGGCTTGGGAATAGAATGACATCTGTGTGCCTCTGGAGAAGTCACATTCGATGACATGCTAGCATCTCTGTACTATGCTCTCCAGAACACCCGAGTCTGGAAGCATGTTGCAAAGATGGTTTAGATATGCCTGCACAGCTTTGCACAAGGTCCAGAATGATTTATCAGTGTGGGCTTTGCACCACCTACAGGTAGTAAAGCTGCCTTTAGACCCAGGCTCGCCCAGGATACAGTGCAGCACTAACCTGTTCCTGATCAGAGCATCTAGTACTGATCTGCATTAAGTCATAAAACTAATCTGCACTCTGACCAAACCATATTGTTAATTATTTGAAAATGTACTGTTTCACTCCTGGCTTATGTGGAGGATATCAACGCTGGATGCTATTCCTGGCATCATGATCAGGAAGAACTTTTGTCTTGGATAGATCAGGAGCCCATACAGTGTCTTTGAATTGCTGAATATCAGAAGAACTGGACTTGCTTTGTGCAATTGCAGACTTCTCCACTGAAAACGACTGACACCGACAATCGCTATATTTACACAACAGTATGGGATGCCCAAGGGTATCTCTGGCACCAAAAAATTTTAAAGTGGTTCTGTTCCTCACAGTCTTCTGACTGTTGTGTACAATCTGGGAATTTTCATCACTATCTTCCTGTGCTTAGCAGACTACTGTCTCAGCCTGTCTCTTTCTTAATGATGGCTCCTTTAGCTGGAACTGATATACTTGCTTACCACTCCTGGCTGTTACTGTTTTCTTTGTTTTCCTGGATATTTCAGCTGGGTTTTCCCTGGAACTTGAAGACATTTTGCCATCATTTATATTCTTTTCCTGAGAGCCACAGTCATACTTTCTATAAACGCTTCCTGTCTTGGATCAAGAACTTCTAATTTATGTAAGATTATCCATAAGTAACCATTTCTATATTACTTTTGGGGATTATTCCTGGTAATACTGTCCATTTTGTTCTTTTACACTTTCCCCAGTGAGATTATAAAATCTTTCCACCGTTTTCTCATCTTTATCTTCCATGATCAGTTCTGTATAGAAAGTGAGATCTTTATACTGCTGATCCTGCATTTGCAGAGTATTGTCTAGCACAGCTGCAGCAGCAGTGCTCTTCTGCAGGTGTGCTAGATGGTACTCTGCAAACACAGAATCAGCAATATGAAGATAAAGCTTTTTGAACTTTTCTCTTGTACTCTGCCTCCTCGGGACTACATCCTGTACCCCTCTCTTGTCCTGGAAAATGTGTTGCTCAATGTGACACCCCAGTTGCAAGCGTGTGTGCATGTTCACACACAGCTTCAAGCTCAAGAATTTCTGTTAGTATGGAGCCAGTGAGTCAGATGGTTTCCTGCACAAGCACGAGGATGACAGGGAACTGAGCAAGCAGGGAAACATGACACATATGAAGGATTTATGTGCTGCCTATGGGTATTTGCTAGTGCACAAACTGGAGTTTTCTAGTGCCCAGATCGCCTAATATAGGCCAAGAACTGCTGAGGAAAGTGGCAGTGGCAGCTGTTGTCTGAGGGGAAGATGAATAAGCACTTCATCTTCCATGCACAGCATGTCTTGGGCCTTGTGGTTTAGCCTGTGGGAGTGTTTCAAACTGGAGTTTATATGCTGCATTTCATATGGCCCAGGCTATGGTAGCCCCCAGGAAGGTGACGGGCAGTGCTTGCCAAAAGTCTGGAGGACCATTTGGACAGGCTGTTTTGCAAAGGACACATTCCGTGTGCCTTCACATGTGAATGGCTGGTATAGAAAAGCCCTAAACGTTAATACATTAACTGAAGGCTTGCTCATGATGATTTCAGGGCCTTTCAGTGGAAGCAATGCAAAAGAGTACTTGCAAATCTGCCGTGATTTAATTACTTTTCAGCCAGTTCCCAGAATCAGCTGTTTTATTACTGTACATGTAACATTTTGACCCTTAGGGTATATTTTTAGGGCAGCTGAATGATGCAGTTGTTGTGGGAAGTGCTACAGAATGTCCCTGTTTTTGGTTTCATTTTGTTTTCTGTAATAGATGTAAAAAAGGAATTGCCTAACAGTCTTGTGTTTCATAGTGTTTTTATTTCCGGTTAGTATTTGTTTTAGATTAAGCTAATCTAAATTAACTTAATCTTAATTTCTAGTGACTATTTGGTTAGATTAACTTTATGTGCATTACATGTATGCATGCACATGCCCAAAATCTGGATTTGACGTCACAAAAGTAGACCACATATGTCCTAGATTTGCTTATGGGACGTTATTGTGATTGCACTCAAGGATAATTCAAGTGGAACAATGCTGTTATGCAGTTGGTAGGATCAAAACCTGGGCCTTAGCATCTGTGTATTCATGAACAGGTTTTGAATGATATTAAAAAAAAAATATTGATTTTATCACCATATCAATTTAATGCTCCATTTTAAGTTAGACTTTATCATAAACATCCTCTATCCAGATACCTTGACAAAACTATCTGTACTTGTTTGAAAGCACAGATTCATGACTCCTCTACACTTAATGTTTCTGAGTCTATCCAGTTTGGGCTGCTATGAAGATAGGTGTCTGGTATTCAAGCAGTATGGAGAGTTACCTGAATCCCATTTTTTCTTGAAGCAGTTTATGCTGGAGAAAAATGTGGTGGTCAGCAGGTTCAAATGACCTTCAGTAAGTTTCTCGCTATGACCCAAAGCAATGGTTCTTG